>NW_008708133.1:1824579-1873885 GCF_000327385.1 Lottia gigantea | reverse complement strand
TATAGAAGAAAAAATCTTAAAAGTACAAATCTGGAATACTTATAATGTAAAGATCTCTGTCTCATTTTGTAATGGTAAATCTCTGTAAATTAAGGATAATCTCACAAAAAAAAAAGAAATGAAAGTGTGAGCTTGCCTCCGTTTAAGACCATTTGATCTGAGACCGTAAAACAAGTTGCATATATTTCTGTTCTATACAGTGTATTGTATGATACGAGTACCAATACCTTTTGATCTAAAGGCAATGTCAGAATACTCAGATGTTGGATATCACAGAAAACACTGTACTTTGATCAGTGACATTACCTGTATTATTATATTGTAAAAAGAAAGATATCTCCAGTGATATTTTATATGTATATTTATAGTTGTTGCTGTACTTTAAATGATATAGGTATATATAATCTTAAAGAAATTTTCTCGCTTTGCATAATATACAAATGAATATAAAAGATACATGAATTTATAAGAAAAAAATGATTGTTTGAATTTATCTTCTCAAGAAAAATAAGGTGTGTATTAGTAAAGATAAAAGTCATAAAATAATTTCTGGTATTACTGAGTTTAATTGAAAATTTATACCTGTTTTATCTTTTAGATTTCTTTAAACTTGTTCTTCAGGGATTACTTTTTTTGGAATATAAGAAGTATTTATCTAACCTACTTAAAAGAAATTAGTCCAATTTAAATCATGGTTCTGTTGTTAGTGTAGGGGTCAATTACGTACTGTAGTTGTCTCTGTGATATTATTGTCTTATCTTGAATATTACTAAAATTAGAAGGAATGCGATAGGTATTCTTTCATTCTACAAGTGTAATAACATTTTGAATTTAATATTCAACAAAGAAGACTGAGATAATGAAAGATCCTAAATTATTGAGATCAGTTTTGATATAATAATAGTCCAATATTCCAGCCTCTGATAGATATTTTGACAATTATTCAGTCAGTAAAAGTAGGCTCTGTTTATTGGGATTTTGCACACCTCTGAAGATATATTTTTCAAACATAATATTAAATTACCTTGCAATGCTGTAAATTTGTGTTGGGCATCACTGTAACTTTTGTTTTGTTAGACCCTGGAACCTTTGACTGTGTACTCAGTTTTAAATGGTTGATGAGAGATCATTTTTTTTATAAAAAAATGTTTGATGAAACCACAGATATGACATAAATGCTGTAGGGTAATTATGATGGTATGAATGAACAACAGAAATATCCTTATATATCTGGATTTGGCAGTTTTGATTTAAATAAATATGTTTAAAACCCCCACACCTTAGGAGGCATGGAAAATAGCTCTACATCAGCCTACAATTTTCAAAATAGGTATGAGAGGCTTGAATAGAGGTAGATATTTCTGACCCATGAGTCTGTGATGCTATACCTGGTGAAAATTACAAGAAAACCCTGTTTAGATATCTGTTATTCCTGACTGACTTCTATAAGATCTAAGAAGCTGTAGAAATTGTAACCCTATATTCTGGCATTTGGAAGCATCAACATTTTGAAGAAACTAAACTTTTCTCTTGAAATGCTGAATTGAATTGAGGTAATTAGTGTGTCCTTGACCTAAGAACATCTGCTATTATTGTCTACTGTGTGAGATCATCAATGTTAAGATTTTGTTAATTACCACAGAATTACCTGTACATTGTTTTTTTTAACTACTTGAAAGATTCCAGAACATCTCTCTCAAAAACATGTCATTCCATAGCTAAATGTAAGGAACTACAAAAAAAAGCCATCAGTTTAAGGCATTGTTATGTGATAATGAGTTTAACATTGGACAAATATCTGATCAAATCTATGCAATTTTTGTTTATAAGATATCCAAAGTTATTATTTAGATTTCCGGGTAATCCTTACTTTCTCTACTAGACTGGATATTACTTTGTTTCTTGCTTATGATTATGTATCCTCATTGTGTCCTCCACCCAACTCCCCACATCCGTCAAACATATCAGAACAATTTGATGGTGTCAAATGTCATTCATTTTGCATGACCACAAGAATATGAGAAATACAAAATATTGGTGTAAAACTTACACTACATAAAACAACTCAAATATCTAATAATGCTCATATTCCTGTTGGACTAAACACAATAATGATAAAATACGCCCAACAGGATTCAAATTCACTAAAACATTTATAGAAACAAATTGAATCAAAATTATTAGAAGTAAAAAAGAGGAGGGAGGCAAGGGGAGGTGGGGGGTAGTTTAAAAACTGCAAAATTACAACAAGTGTTTAACAGCCTTGGCGGGTTTTTCGAAGAATGACCCGGATGTTGTTTTATTAATAGTATGCAGAAAATAACCACACACCACAGGATTGGTTGAAACACAAAACGTACTATTTACAATGATATTTATTTGTGAAATGAAAACTTAAAATTTCCTTGAAACCTTTTATAATGAAATTATTGAAAAATCATTACAAATACAATATCATTACAAATACAATATCATTACAAATACAATACAATATTATTACAATTACAATATCATTACAAATACAATACTAGAGCCACACGTGGCACAGAGTGGGACTTTGCAAATGTAGCAAAATGCAAAAGACTCAGAAAAAATCAACCTTCTACGATAATTACATCACGCGCAAGAGCAGTCTAAAGTAAAGAAGAATTCTTTGGAAGATTGTTATAACGGAAGTAGACAGACCTCACAAATTAAAGTATCAGAATATAGCCAAGGTCAATGACATTTGACATTGAAAGGGAGACGGTCAACAAAGGTCAAGGTTACTAGATACAAGTCATTAAAATTTTTAAATATATACGGCTATAAAACCGGAAGTTGAGATAGGACAGCAAATATAAAAGTATAAATATATAGCCAATGTGAATGACCTTTGATCCTACAAAAATCAGGGTCAAAAAAGGTCAAGGTCGAAAATTTATAATTTTCAAAACCTGTTTCTTTTTTTGAACTATAAAGCTGAAACAATGGAACTTCTAAGACAACGTGGCTCAACGGATGAAGTAATTGTATGCAAAGTTCCATTTTGAACAAATGTATACGTTGCGAGTTATGTCCCTTGCCAAAATTGTCAATAATGAGTAATTTAACCCGGATGTGCTACGCCCACCTCAATTTCTTTTGCATAGGTTAATTGATATTCTGAATGTTATGTTGTGTTCCAAATTTAAAGCTTTTACATCATACAGGTCAAAAGATATAGGTCAATAAAGATCAAAATAGAAAATTGAAAATATAGAAATTTCAAAACCCGTTCCTTTTTTGGAAATATAAAGCTGAAACAATTGACCTATTAACACAAACTGGCCAAAATAATGAGGTAATTGTGTGCAAAGTTCCTTTTTGAACAAATGTATCCTATGCGAGTTATGCCCCTTTCCCAAAATGTAAACAATTAGTAATTCAACCCGGATGTGCCACGCCCACCTCAACTTTTTTGTCATAGGTTACTTTATATTCAAATTGTCTTGTTGTGTTCCAAGTTGCAATGTTCTACATAAAATAGGTCATAAGATATATACATAACAAGCTCAAAGAAACAGAAATATTGTAAAAAAAAACTCAAATTTGAAAAATTCACGAATTTCAATTTTGCTTTAAAAAACGATTGTTATAAATCACTTGAAAGAGCAAGAAAAGCACATTAAGAATCCGAAAAAATTAACCTAGGTTAATTAGGTCACGTGCTAGAGCAGTCCAAAGTTGCGAATTTGGCTGTTTTCGGACAGCTATAAAACCGGAAGTACATGTAGGAGGTCAAATGTCAAAGTATTAACTGATAGCTAAGGTCAACGACCTTTGACCTTATGCAGGTCAAGGTCATCAAAGTTCAAGATCACGAGATATGACCCTTCAAACTTTGAAAAAATTCAACCGGATGTTGCAAAAAAGCAAAATTGAGAATCGAAAAACGGCTTCCTAATATCATGTTTTTTTTTGTATCTTCTTTCATTTGACACCAAAATCATTTAAATCGGATGAGCCATTATGTCTGAATAAAAATCGAATCATTTCAGAAAAATCAAAATGGCGGCCAAAGTTTCACGTTTGTTCCGGATTTTTTTTTCTTCGTTTTTTTGTCATAACTTTGTCTACCTATCAGCATAAAATTTTTTGTCCTATACAAATTACACCGGAAGATATTCAACCGGAAGTGAACATCGTTTTCCTGTTTAAACCGGAAGTGAAATTGAAAATTTGACTGTACCATTTTGTTTACATTCTTAAACTGTCTTTGCTCAATTTTTTTCAGATTAATCAGACAAAAAGCAAAAAAAACTAGAACTGTACTAATAACAGTACTGATGCAGGGCGTGTTACGACATTCGGGTACATACGAAGTTGGTCTATTGCAATTTCATGGATGTAAATACTTTTCTGCATCTCTAAATGCAAATATCCAAAAGTGCCTGGAGTTGACGAACTTTCTGATAGAAATTGGGGAGAATGGTACTTTAACGGACATGTCAAACTCAGGAATTTTATCTATACTGACATCTCATTAACCAACTTAAATTTGATACCACAATGTTAAACGAATAGAATTTTTAAATATGCATGTTTCATAGACATGTTGTATATCACTGGAAAGCTCAGAATCTAAGCATTATGAATTCTAAAGAATTATTGCTATATCACTATTAGGCTACGAGATACAGCACTGCAAAGGTTCAAAATGGATCATTTTTAAACCCATATAAAATCGAAAATAGTTTTCTGACCCCATAGGTCAAATAGTCATCAAATATTCAAGGTCACAAATTATCATCATAGTAAATATGAAGGTCACCAAATGTCAAGGTCATGAGATATACGCCTTCAAACTTTGAAAAATAATATCCGGTCGTACAAAAAAGGCAAAACCGAAAATCAAAATTCTGTCCTCAACAAGTTTTAGATAAACGTTAATTCTATCATTTGGCACCAAAATTGTTCAAATCGGATAATAAATAGCTCCAAAATAGCAAGTTTTGCATATTGAGGCAAACCAATATGGCGACCTATATGTTACATCCGGTACGAATTTTTTTAGTTGTAACACTTTGTATTAGTGACACTAAGCTTATGCATATGTCATTTCTGACATAACTCAATTTCACCGGAAGGGGTGCCACCGGAAGTACTAATATCGAAACCGGAAGTGATAAACATTTTTTGACTATGCAGAATTATTTGCCCATACCGACGGTCTACGTCATAAAAATTTCAAATCGATCCGTCAAAAAGCAACCGAAATAGCATTTTTCGATTAATTTCGAAAAAAAAAAAGTATCGAACGAATTTTGGGAAAAAATCGAATATTTTCAACTGCTATCATATGTCCTTTGTACTAAGAATTATAATAAAGGAAACACGAGAAAAATCGAACGATAAATACGCCCTCTACAGTCCATTTCCGGTTTTTTGCTATCTCACTTCCGGTTGCGCAGAACATTTTCGTTTTACATTTAATACGTGAATAGCCACGAGTTAGAAAACGTCATGAAGTCCGTTTTGTCGTACCTATGTCTGGTTCCGAGAAATAAGCTCCCTAGCTGACGAAAAAAAAAATAATCGTTACGAAAACAAAGCAGGGCGTTCGCTTATGAACGCCCTGCAATGAAAGCAAAGTCCCACAACAATATTATTACAATTACAATATCATTACAAATTGTGTTAGGTTGTAAGCTGCAGCTGTTAATAATGGTCATGACTCAACAACTAAGCATTTGTAATCAATTGTGTTGTTAGTTCACATAATGATTTTTAAGTGTAGATTAAAAAATAATATAATTTTGGCAATGTTTTGGCACAACATATTAGATTCTAAATATAAGGTGTAATCGCTGGATTATTTTCACTTGTTAACTAAGATGTCAAGATAATTTGAAAATTGTGTTTGTAAACAAAGATTGTTTTTGTTTTATAATTAGTTTGATGTAGGTGAAAGAGAAATCTATATTTGGTCCTTAAGGTTGACTGATAATGGGAAATATGTTGTAACAGATTAAAGATGTTCATCATTTCTACAGCAGGTTCAATTCCACAGTCAAACCAAATAGGACAATTGATCACCACAAATTGATATATTCAATGCTTGTATTAACAGGAGATCGTGACCTGACCTTTTCTATTTTTGTGTCAGCCCTCTCTGATCTCAATCGAAAGGCTTAATATTTTGGGACAGTGTGTAAGTATCAACTACAGGAAAATGCAAAGATGGAAAATTTTGAATAAATCTTTCCTGTGTGGTTAGGTTCTTTAAAAGTGATAATCAAGTTTATGTATGTTCTATGTGTTTATTCTCCCACACTTGTTAATTAATAGGATATCTTAATTATATTAACAACTAATTATAATCAACATGTTATTGGTCTGACATGTCAGGTTGTCTTACATACAGGAATTTCTGATTCACCATGCATACATTTTTATAATACTCTTGTGGTCATTAATGTTCGGTTGTGAAATCACTTTTTGTTTTTTGCCAGTTTCACTGAAAATAAATTATGATAAGAAATGAGCACGCAACAAAAATGTCTAATGTAAGAATTTCATTTCCCTACATGATACTCTATCTGTCGAATCTTTATTTCTAATTAAGTATTCAGAGAATTTGAAATATTGCTCCCTTTGTGCAGAAAAATAGGTGATTTCACTTAACACCTATTGTAACAAATATGATTATATTAAATAATAAAAGCCTTTTCTTTTCAAAGAAACCTGTTCAATTAGTGTTCAGGTTGGCCTGAAATAGAGTATCCCAGCCTCCCATGTAAGTGATGAAAGTTTGACAGGCCCAAAATGTAAAAATAGGACATACACCAAGTACAGGGAAACCCCTCTAAACCAACAGGCTGTCGGACCAGTTTTAAGTGGCAATATAACAGAGTTACATCCCTCTATGACTTAATCCATTATCTGTAGTTATTGCTCTGTATAATGTTAACTGGACATTGCTCTGTAGAATGTTAACTGGACATTGCTCTGTATAATGTTAACTGGACATTGCTCTGTATAATGTTAACTGGACACAGCGCAATGTCATTATAATAACTAACAATTTGTTACTTCAATCTTAATTCCCTTTGCATGACACATTAATGTTTGCTAGGTCGTTTCATGATAATGATTTAAACTTTCGAGAAAACTAATTTAACGCAAATTTCAGCTTGGGAAATGCTGGTTAGTGATTAATCGTTTCCTTTGATAATGAGTCACATTTATTGATATTTATCTTTAAGTTGTCAAAGGATTAACGTCAATTAATATGTGAATTAATTAAGGTGCCAGTTTAGAGAGTCTAATTAACTATAGATTAACTTTTTTGGACACGATTTCGATGCCAGATTGCAGTTTAGAGATGTGCCGGTTTATAGAGGAATTTCACTGTATATGTAAGTTTAACAGTGTAGTCTTTGGCAGAAAGTTTGTTTTGAGAAATTTCAGTTAAGATAGGTTTCTTTTAATATGTAACATACTTATTCACCCCAAAGCCTGATTTCAACAGATATTACATGCAATACCTTTTAAAATCATTTGGTACATTAGCTTTGAAAAATTTCAATCTATAGAAAATTATAGAGAATGCTTATATCATTATATTTTAAATTGATAATACAGAATTGAATGTTGAAAAACAGTCAAATTTCTTAGAAGATTTGGTATGTGTGCATTAAATTGCAGCTATATGTTTCAATTAATGAAGCTTTTATGCATTACATCATAAAGCTCAGGAAGCATACAGAGTTTAAGTTGCCAAGTTTTTTCATGTCAAGTTGTTCTAGAATCTTATTTTATCCGCTACTTGTGAAGTTGTTAAGGCAACACCATGATTTTATCTAACATGTCTACCAGAAATCTGATTATAATACCTAACATACCTCACATTTGGAGATTTTTTAATCGAATTGGTGTTATTAAAACTGACTTAATTTTTATTAAACAGAGGCAAAGATTGTATGTCAACTGGAACCTTATTAATTCTGACTTAATTAGCTCATTAAAATGAAAATCCAAATGAAACTCTTTCTGAAGATTATACGTGAAGTTTTTATGTTGTTGCGTCTTTGTGAAGTATCAGGATATTGTCAGGGTAACTCTCTCTCAGACAGCTCTATAAAAACCTTCAGGATACTAATCCTTAAATGTTATTCAGTAAATAAATATTTGGTTGGAATTTAATTGATATTCAATTAATAATAGTGTCTCCCTATAGACTATTGATATATATTATTTTAACACAGATTACTCCCTGTCTCTACCCCTCATGTTGACATTCTATCAATAACTGATGACTGTCTAATGGAACAGCTAATATTTATTTAATATTAACCAACAACCACCTCATAACATACAGACCGTTGTTCAGAAATCAGTCAGCAAGTAGATTGGATATATATTTTCACATATTCAGGCTTTTATTGTCTGTTTCCCAACAGTGGTTTTTTTTATTGTGTTCAGTAGAAGTGTCTCTTGAATTATTCTAAAACATGCAAGATGCTATTTTTGTTTCATCTTTTTTTTTTCAATAGTCATTGATCAGACATCTGTTACTATATTTTTCATGTGACATTTTTTTACATTAAATACACTACACTGAAGAAACTAATGATTGTGAGCTCTCTTTTGAAACTGATTTGTAAATTATCTTTATTTGAGTCTGGCAGTAACTGAAATTTTCAGGAACTGAAAGTATCCATACTTTAAGATAATACTAACTATAATATTTATTTCCAATAAGAGATAGAAATTAATGTTGCCTTGGTAATGTATCTCCACCTCATATTTACACATTCAATATATTCTACTGGTATTTACAGACAGTAACATGAATTAATTAAGCTCATGATTCATGATCTAATCAAATGTTTGTTATTGAAGAACTCAATCTTTCTTCAGTATGATACATTATTCACTGAAATTCAAAAAACTCCTAGTGTCTAATAATTCAGAAGAGGTTATTCCATTTGTTTTGCTCTTTTCACAAGCTCAATCTACAGACTACTATATATGACAGATTTGTGAGACATTTTGCATCAGGGAAAGGCTGATGAGGTTTTGAGATGAATGCCAATTCATCATCATTATATATTTTGGAACTTGTCCCATGTATAAATTACCTTAGAACTTGCTTACACATTTTAATTTTATCATGTATTTTCTTTTGATATTTTTGGCTTGAAAATGTTAAAAAGCATTGATGCCAAATCATTTCGAAGATGACAAAATTCTTTGTAGCAAGACAAAACATTTATTTGTCATTTCAATTTATTTTATGAAGATGTATGTTAATTTTGCAAAAATTAAATAAATCATTTGGCTTACTTTGCATTTTGCTGTTTAAGTTACTTCTGTTTTCAGAAATCATCCCTGTAAAGTACATATTGACCTCTTTAAATGTGTTACATGCCCACTGAGCAGTGTAATTTAAAATATGTTCTTTTTGGACCAAGACTTCACATTTTGCTGCGAACATATGTTTTATGTAAAGTTAATTTTTTGGACAGCAGGTTTGGAAATTGGAAGAAATATCCTAATATTTTGAATAAGGATATGGGAGCTGAGTACTCATTGAACAGGAATGAGGATTTGATTATTATACGCCCACATGAATATGTGGTCGTATATTGTCGTTGCCCCTGTCCGTCGGTCCATCCGTCAACATTTCTTGTGAGCACTATAGAGACTACAGTTTTTATCTGATTTTGATAAAACTTGGTGTGATGCTTTAGATTGATAAGATCTCGGTCATGTTCGAATTTGACATATTTTCGATGAACGGTTTTTGAGATATTGACCTTGACATAGAACGCCTTGAAATTTGTTAAAAATTGTTCGTGAGCAGGATTGAAGCTACAGTTTTCATCCGATTCTGATGAAACTTGGTGTGATCATTGGAATTGATAAGATCTCGGACAAGTTCTAATTTGACGCATTTTCAATGTATGGTTTTTGAGTTATTGCCCTTGACTTTGTTAAAACGCGTCGAAATATGTTTAAAATAGTTCGTGAGCAGGATTGAAGCTAGTTTTCAACCGATTCTGATGAAACTTGGTGTGATCATTGGAATTGATAAGATCTCGGATAAATTCTAACTTAATGCATTTTCGATGAATGGTTTTTGGGTTATTGCCCTTGACTGTGTTAAAACGCGTCAAAATTTGTTAAAAATAGTTTGTGAGCAGGATTGAAGCTACAGTTTTCAACCGATTCTGATGAAACTTGGTGTGATCATTGGAATTGATAAGATCTCGTACAAGTTCTAACTTGAAGCATTTTCGATGAATGGTTTTTGAGTTATTGCCCTTGAATTTGTTAAACAGTGTCAAAGTTTGTTCTTGAGCACAATAGAAGCTAAGTTTTCAACCGATTCTGATGAAACTTGGTGAGATCATTGAAATTGATAAGATCTCGGACAAGTTTTAACTTGACGCATTTTTGCTGAATGGTTTTTGAGTTACTGCCCTTGACTTTGTAAAAACGTGTCAAAATATGTTTGTGAGCTCTGTAGAAGCTACAGTTTCAACCAAATTTGATCAAGCTTGTTATGATCATTGGAATTGATAAGATCTCGGACAAGTTCTAAATTAAGGCATTTTCAATGAACGTTTTCAGAGTTATTGCCCTTGACTTTGTAAAACGCTTCAAAATTTGTTTGTGAGCACAATAGAAGCTACAGTTTTCAACTGATTTTGATGAAAATTGGTGTGATCAATGGAATTGATAAGATCTCGGACAAGTTCTAACTTGACGCATTTTCGATTAACGGTTTTGAGTTATTGCCCTTGACTTATGAAAAACTTGTCAAAATTTGTTTGTGAGCACAATAGAAGCTACAGTTTTCAACCGATTATGATGAAACTTGGTGTGATCATTTGAATTGATAAGATCTCGGACAAGTTCTAACTTGAGATATTTTTGATGAACTTTTTTTGAGTTATTGCCCTTGACTTTGTAAATACGCGTCAAAAGTTGTTTTTGCCCTTGATTAGAGCTCTGTGATTTAATTATTTGTTGTATTTGGGTTATTCATATTGATTTTAAAAAATTTTGTGGAATTATTCATCATAAATAACTGGCATATATATATGTAATTGAATTCAAACTAATAAATTTTCTTCAATATGAGAAGATTCCTACTTTAGTCACTATAGACTGTTTTATCATTTCTGACAGCTGCCAGTGGGCGTATGTTACCTTGCCTCGCAAGCTATCTTATATATATGTTATGATTATATATTGTAGATGTTAATGAATGTGGTATCAATAATGGAGGCTGTGAACGAGAATGCTGTAATTCTATTGGTTCTTTTAAATGTAAATGCCCACAAGGTTTTGAATTAGCTGCTGATGGTAGAAGATGTACAGGTAAGGCTTAGGGACATAACACCAGGTGTACCAACTAGTGATTTAAAGCTTATTAAAGCACCAAAACTTCCCTGCCATGTCCAAATGATCTATTTTGTTTGAACTGTTTATATCTGAAAATTTTCATAATTTGCAAGAAAATAGACATGAGCAACTCCTGGAAACATCAAGAAAAACCCATGGTTCTGATGTGCTCCCAGAAACCACAAGTTGCATTAGATTCTCACCTATCCTAGAGGTTTTAGATACATTCTAAAGAATTGATTAATCTAAGGAGATTTAAATTAATGCATTACATTAGAATGTTATGCTTTGCCAAGTGATAAATCGCAGGTGTTCCAACTTTAAATTAAGTATGTCTGAATCTAAATGAAGGTGTTTATTTTAAGATGCGTTTTTATACGCCCACATAAATATGTGGTCGTATATTGTCGTCACACCGGTCCGTTGGTCCGTCAGTCAACATTTCTTGTGAGCACTATAGAGACTACAGTTTTCATCTGATTTTGATAAAACTTGGTGTGATGCTTTAGATTGATAAGATCTCGGTCAAGTTCGAATTTGATCTATTTTCGATGAACGGTTTTTGAGATATTGCCCTTGACTTAGAACGCCTTGAAATTTGTTAAAAATTGTTCGTGAGCAGGATTGAAGCTACAGTTTTCATCCGATTCTGATGAAACTTGGTGTGATCATTGGAATTGATAAGATCTCTGACAAGTTCTAACTTGACGGATTTTCGATAAATGGTTTTTGAGTTATTGGCCTTGACTTTATTAAAACGCGTCGAAATTTGTTAAAAATAGTTCGTGAGCAGGATTGAAGCTACAGTTTTCAACCGATTCTGATGAAACTTGGTGTGATCATTGGAATTGATAAGATCTCGGACGAGTTTTAATTTGACGCATTTTCGATGAACAGTTTTTGAGTTATTGCCCTTGACTTTGTTAAAAGGCGTCAAAATTTGTTAAAAATAGTTCGTGAGCAGGATTGAAGCTACAGTTTTCAACAGATTCTGATGAAACATGATGTGATCATTGGAATTGATAAGATCACAGACAAGTTCTAACTTGATGCATTTTTGATGAACGGTTTTTGAGTTATTGCCCTTGACTTTGTAAAAACGCGTCAAAATTTGTTAAAAATAGTTCGTGAGCAGGATTGAAGCTACAGTTTTCAACAGATTCTGATGAAACATGATGTGATCATTGGAATTGATAAGATCTCAGACAAGTTCTAACTTGATGCATTTTTGATGAACGGTTTTTGAGTTATTGCCCTTGACTTTGTAAAAACGCGTCAAAATTTGTTTGTGAGCACAATAGAAGCTACAGTTTTCAACTGATTTTGATGAAACTTGGTGTGATCATTCGAATTGATAAGATCTCGGACAAGTTCTAACAAGGGATATTTTTGATGAACATTTTTTGAGTTATTGCCCTTGACTTTGTAAACATGCGTCAAAAGTTGTTTTTTGCCCTTGATTAGAGCTGTGTGATTTAATTGTTTGTTGTATTTGGGTTATTGATATTGATTTTAAAAAATTTTGTGGAATTATTCAGCATGAATAATTTCTTCAATATGAGAAAATTCGTACTTTAGTCACTAAAGTTTTATCATTTCTGACCGCTGCCAGTGGGCGTATGTTATCTTGCATAGCAAGCTATCTTTTTTTTTTAACAAAGAACCAAAAATGATTATTCAATACAGGACATTAAAATCTGATGTGTTATTTGCAACTAAAAGTAAATGTTTTCCAAGCGTGTCCTAGCTAAGTAGTTAATACCAGTCCATAATGAAACTGGTACCATTTAAACAATCAAGACCAGTCCATTTTGGTTGCAAAAGTATCAAAGCTTAAGCATTCAGTAGGTTTGACTTTATACTTTACTTATTTAATAAAATACACTTTACACAACTAGTATGCAATTTGTTAATAGATATTGATGAATGTAGAGATCATAATGGTGGATGTCAACATAAATGCCTTAATACAGATGGTGGCTTCAGTTGTGAATGCCCAAAAGGTCAAAGGTTACATGCAGATGGTAGGACATGTATAGGTATGTAAAGATTGTGACTAAACTTCAAAGTGGTTAAGCAAGTAGTTATTGTCTGTCTTGGCTTTAGGTCTTCAATTCAATGATCATAAATACTTCATTGCATCTCCTTTAAAGATACAGAACCTTTAAATGGCTACACAAGAGTGAACAGCTCATCATTAGAAGCAGTAGTCAGCTTCAAATGTTTACTAATGACATACTAAAACATTTCACAAAGGTAATGAATGTAAATCTCTTTTGAAATTACTAAGATTTGAATTTTAAAACTGTGAGACTTTGTAAGAAAGAAAATGTGTCAAACTTAACCGGGTTAAAGAAAGAAATATGTAAATCTGCCATATTTCAAGAGATTTCTTGATAATAAAGATTGTATACCTCATATATCATATCACTATACTGCTCAAATTACAATTCTTTCTCTGACAATTTACATATTTTACATTCTCTAGCACTATACTAGCTATTTGAATGTCTGATTGTATTAAATCATAGGAAATAAGAAGGAAATTAAAGTG
This sequence comes from Lottia gigantea, assembly GCF_000327385.1. Lineage (NCBI taxonomy): Eukaryota > Metazoa > Mollusca > Gastropoda > Lottiidae > Lottia > Lottia gigantea. The sequence continues at coordinate 1,859,955 of NW_008708133.1, read as the reverse complement.
CTTTATTTTACAGTATTTATTAGTAATTGGTATTATTATACATTGTTGTGTCTACCTTATACAATGATTTTATTCAAGAAAGGTTCAACTTAGAACTCCATTATATCTGATCTCAAATGCCAAGGTGTGCAAATTCTTCTTCCAACTCTTAGAGATTGGTTTGAATATCTAGAAAATAATACTTTATATCAAATTTATATAGTATATTTAAGTATCTTGATATCAAATAATACGAATCATATTTTGAGGATAGGAAAAAATAGATTGCCCTAAATTCAATTCAATTTTATTTTATAAATCTAAAGTAGAATTTCTTCTGTAATATGGTAGTGTTTCATGAGCTGATTGAATAAGTGCCCCTCTTGATTAGAAATTGCACTGCTCGAGGCAACACTTATAGTTGTTGTAGACAAGTTGAACCACAATAAATTTTTTCATTCATAGATTCTAATACAACAGAAAAAGAACCAAAAGATGGTAATATATTAAGGACAATTTTACCCTTTTCATTTTTTCACTATTTTATTATTTAGTAGTTTCACCCTTATTCCACACACATGGAGTCTACACAAGCTTTTTCTTTTTCAGATATTTTTTTAAAGTTTGCTATGTATAGGCTAATATAGTTGCTCTGTAGATAAATATAGTAGAATATTAATATTTAAGTTAGATTTTGTGCCACAAATTACTTTTTTTAATTGTTAATAGTAAATATTAAGTTAATTTCCCAACTTTATGATATGAAAATGCTTATAATATCTTGTTTTGTTCTTGCATTGTTGTGTTAAATGATAAGTAGGCAAAACAGATTATTCATGGATTTTGTTTATGTGAAAATTTCTTTATAGATAAGAGGTGTTTATTTGATCCAACAAAATTTGGATCACCGTTTAATTTTGGGTATTTGAAGCAGGTCCATAGTTTTCCTTTTATTTTTCTCACTTTTGGTACTAATGGTTGTTTAAAAATGGCAATATTTTAAATCTTTGATCTTTAAATAATACAGGATTTGTAACCTTGATATTGATTCTATGGAAATCAAGAGGTATTTAGTAGGGACTGGTGTTTGTGGGAGATTCCATGGGTTATATTTGTGTCTTAAAAGTATAATATGAATATTCATTACTTGATTAGAAATTATAGTTTATTGTTTATAAGTTATGTGCTGAAGGGGAAACTCAGTAAAGGAAATTACCACTACAGGGTTAGAATGTAACTTTGACGTTTAATCGATTATGAAACTTGATGATCGATAATCCAAATTTTCAAATCAAAGTGATAATAGATTATTTTGATTCTTTTACTCAGCCATAAAATTCATGCAGATTGAAATCTGGAAAATCTCTAGCGGAGGAAATAGAAATGTGCTGATACTATTGCCACTATATATGTGATAAAGGTACTGGTATTAGAAGCCCTGATAACATTGTCTACATAGTTCTATTTGTTCCTATTACCATGAATTATGATGTAAAATGGTATATCAAGTAGTATGAGATATATTATAAGAAATCAGGAATGATCAATATGTGTCATTAGATAAAGGTGTTGATATATTGACTCTATCATTAAAACTAAATGAATCACTTTATAATTGTAATAATGATATAATCATACATATTGATTTTCCATATACAATTATTTACATTTGCACATTTTATTGATTCAATTTCTGAGAAATATCTGCTAAATGACATTTTGATTTTAATTGATATGCAGTGTGTATTTCATAAAATCTAAATACATCAAGACAAATGCCTCATGCCGAATTTGACCCCAAAAAAATTTATTTAAGAATTCAAATATAAATGAGAATCAACTATTTGATATTAACAGTGATGGTGGTTTCTAACAAAATCATTGCAATGACAGACATTGCTGACGTTTTTGTCTCAAAGAAAAAGACTCTAATTATGGCACTGGATATACTGGATATGGTTAGATGTGTAGTAACCAGTATTTAAATAAACGAAGGTTTATTGTATAGCTTTTGATTATACTTAATTCAACTTATAATAATAGTTTTTTTTTCTAAATCTATTTATAAAAACTGATATATATCTGGAACAAAGTAAATACTTAGTTAATTTCAGATAAAAGAACTGTATTGAATTATTCCTGGTATTTATTCTCCTGATATGTAAAACACTTTGAGGGAGGGGGATAACTATAGTTTGTAAGCTACATGAATCAATCAAAGACATTGACATTAGTATCAGTTGATCTGTTAAGATATTGTTGAAAATATCACTGTGGCCATTATTTGTAAATAAAAGCAATTTGATCATGTTCTAGAAGAGAAGGTAAAAATAATGCAATAAATAGATTTATTAATGAACAAGGGGTGTATAAAATCAAGTTATAATACTAATCAATATCAACTAATTAAACATCTACAATACTTAGGCTACTTCAACTTTATTTTCTGCTGTAAAGCTGTCATTTGTATCATTTAGAAAGCGATACAATACTTTTTCAGCCAATTAGGAACCTTACAAAGACTATGTCAATGCAATCAAAACAACAAATTATAAGAATGATCTGATCCCCAATAAAATGAGGTTTTGGATTATTAATACTATATATTAAACCTATTTCCTGTTCCAAATATCAAGAACTTTAGTTATAGAATACCTTGTGTTTAGCAGTCAAGACGTTTGAATAGGCTTGTTGTTAGATGACCAGTTAATGTCTGCTAAACACAGTATTACAGACTAATTTTGATAACAAAAAAATATATACCTTCATATTGCATACTGAAAAGGAATTGGTTCTATTGTTGTAAATGCTCTATGAAAATTCATTGATTATTGTTGCAATTCAAATTATGAATCGTATCTATAAAAAGTTGTGATAATTTTTAAGTGCCTGTCTAATTGAAGACTACAAGATAAGTGCTACATATATTTATTAATATAAATCATAAAGTACAACTATCTTTTGAAGCCAAAGTATTCATTGTTTATAACAGGTACTGTGAACAAATTGTGATAATTTCCAAGTACCTGCCTAATGGAAGAATTAAAAAATAAATGGTATTTGTTCAATACTGAAAGTGAACGATAAAGAAAATAGATAGAGTTGATTGATAATTGAAATATCAGAGTGATTAACTGGATTTGGAAATGTTAGAAAGGAAATGAGAAGTTATACATTCTATATAATAGTCTGTTATTGACTTATTCAATTACCATGAAGTGAATTGTATATAAGTTATTATATTACTTATTTTATTTGAGTTGGTTTGCAATTAGGTGTTAGTTATTTATTTGGTTCTTTCTAATTTGTCAGTTTGTTTGCAATCATTTATAACAGATTCAAAAAATTAGCTAGTAGCTTAATGCTTATATTTATTGACCCCATCCTCCTAGTGTATTTAGAATCTTCTTGCAAATGGAAGGGTATCTCATCGTGTCATTGGCATTATAAGAAGTCTTTACGAAGGTACAAGAAGTGTGTTAGTAGGTTATGTCTCATTCATTATCATGTTTTTGTAACAAATAGTTCAATAGCTTACTATTACTTATGGTTCATTTTAGAAATTCAAATATACTTCCTCTCATCCTCAGAGAAAATTTAACATTTCAGGATATGATTAAATGGTGCTCCTTATTCCTAAATCATGGTGATCCCTCACTGATATTTCATTATTATTTCAACTAAATTTTGATAATTCATATCATTTTAATTACTAAATCATATTTAATCTATCATAAACATGTGAATGTTGTACAACTGTTGTATTTGAGATATTTAATACTTCATTCCTATTTGAATTTCAGAAGATCAGAATCCAACGATTAATTTCCAGACAATGCCAACAGTTTTAACCAAAGAGGGTGATCATAATGATCGATATAGCTATAATAGTCAGCCTCTTTCTGGGGGTTACCTTGATCAGTATAAACCAGACCGCTATTATTTTGGTAGACACAGGAACAAGTTATTGACTGCAGGAATAGGATACCATGACAATTATAATCGTATTCCTTTAAATCATCAAAATTCCATCATTGATGCTAATCAACCTAGATATCCATACAATCAACCTAGATATCCATACAATCAACCTAATTATTATAATCAACCTAATTATCAAGTTGATTATGGCATGAAAACACAATATATTCCAACTAACAATCGAGTTCAATATGGAGCATCAAATACCCGATTTGGTACAGATGTTGATTTGACCAGACAAAGAGGTCAAAATCCTACATCAGATAGAAGTAGAATTTTATATGGCAGACATCCAGCTCCAAGACCACTGCAAACTGCAGCACCAACCAGAGCTCCTACACCTCCTACCAGTGCTCCTTATAATAAGGTTCAATCTGTTGATAATGGGCAGTATAAATTTCAAAATGGGGGTTACCCAACTCCTTCCCCCAGGGTTATTACTCCAAAACCTACTCCTGTTTCTGACAATGGAAATCCTTTATATGGTTCTGAACTTGAAGGACCAGAAATCAAAGATGTAGAGAGAACTACTTCAGCACCAACTGGAAATCATCTCAATGGTACAAATTTTACCATCAATCTACCATAAGATCACAGATCTTAATGCATGTCCCTGAATTGTTTGTCCTAATCATCAGATTAAGTTCAAAAATTGAATAAGTTAAATAGATTTAGACTTTTGAAATTTAAATATTTGTAGTACACTGTTCCATCCCCAACCTTGAAGATATAGTTAAATGAAAGAAAATTAGCATCTGCTAGATTTGCATAATACAATTTTTAAATTGTAAATATAAAATAAGTAACAAAATTACCTTCATTTAACCATGATTATTATAGGTAGATTTTTTATCAAATTAATGTTTGGTTATTTCCTTTCCAGTGCTGCGTCCACCATTCCGCATATCAAGTAAACCACGTTTGGCTATCCTTGATATGAAAGTAAAGGGTAAATGGATCTTTCAACAAGATAGCCTTTTGTCCCTGTTCACTATTCACACAGCTCCAGTTTGAAAACCAGTCTCAGTTAATATGTCAAATGCAAAAACTTACTTTATTTACAAAGATATTCATTTATATTAACTGGAAATTAAATTATAAAGATTATATCAAGAAATCAAAATTTAAAAATTCAAGTGTTTTGTATAACTGAAACTGGTTTGAGCAAACATAGAGTAGGCATGACTGTAATTTGATGTTCTTTCTGAATCTAATTCTGGAATAGGGATGGTCTCTTGTCCTTAGAATCCTTCTTAACTCAGATCTGTCAGTAGAAATGAATTTGGTCCTTTTTCTAAATCTCTTTTCTTATGAACTTGTATCTTTCCTAGTAATTTCTGTACTACCAGATTTTGACATGAAATAAATAGAAAAATAAGTCAGATGTAAAAAAAAAAAAGCACTATCATGTATACTAGAAAATGTACTAAACTATATAAAAAAAAAATATGCACCCATTCCAATAGACCAGAGTAATTAAAAAAACCAAGCTAAAGGTAGGATGTTTATTTTTATTTGAAACTGAAAAGAAGTACATCAAAATTATGTTCACGCTTATTTTATGTTTGTTTTGAGTTGCACTACAAAGCTAATCAAGTTGAAATATCTGGCCCCTCCCATTGCATTTCACCATATGTTAATTCTAACATTAAATCACAAGAGCTTGCTATTTATTTGCTTTGAGAAATGTGTTCAATGTTGAGAATCTAAATTTTTGATTGAGTAAAAACAGAATGCAGTAAAAATTTGAAAACAGAGAACTTATGAACCTGTAAAAAAACCCTCATTTTAATCTGCTGTCCACAAGATAAGGACCAATTTTATCTTGGTCAGAGGTGTGTACCAACTGAGCAAATTTAAAGAAATCTCTTGTTATTCTTTGTTTTTGTTTCAGAAGTGCCATATTTTACCCCAAGCACCAATTCATTTTATTCAATTTTAGCATTTGGCATCATGGTTTCGTTTATTTTGGGAAATTTGTCTTATCTTCTTTGTTTTGAAGTTAAAATTTCACATGTTGTTTGAAATTTTAGCTTCCACTGTTCATCATTGATTCTGGGTAAACTTTGGTGAAACTCTATGTCTCATTTGTCTTAGTCTGTTTTGTTCTTCATCTGTGTCTATGTCCTTTTCCAGAGATATCTAAACATTAACTAACTTTTTGATGATTTTCCTGACTCATCCATAGATCAACCAGAAATTTGATCATCTTCATTAGTTGCTAAATTCTGACAATAATCAGAATAATTCTTCCATATTTAATCTGTTTTTCTTGTTAGTGGTACATGTTCCAGAACCTTCCCATCCACAATAACTCTTTTCTTTCATTCAAACATATGAATTGTGCTAATGCCAGCCATGATCAGCAGAAGGAATTCAAAGCAGATTTGTCCAATATCTGCTTCTGAAATTGTCAAAATAAACAGCTTTCTTGAACTCCATGTTTAAATAGTTTGATTACACTTCCTTTCACCATTATGTGTTTGTCACTTTTGTTTCATTTTGCTGTTCATTTAATTGCATAAAAATTGTTTTAATCTGCATGACTCATCTGGAAAATGATTTTTTCTATAAAAGTTTGGCATGTATGGTAAAACTTTTTTCTATATTTTGCAAAAGGTATCTATTTGGTAATATGTTGAATTTTAAGCATTGAATGCATGTACAATTATAATACATGTATGATAAAGATATAAGTTAAAATTTGAAACATGAACACATATATTACATTTGAAGATTACTATATGTATGAAATGTATAAACTTAAATTATCACATATTATGCTATAGCCGTCATGTAAATGTGTGGTGCAAAGCGCTCATTAAACCCATTAATAGTTCTGATTAATATATTATGTTTTATTTTCAGTTTTTTTATACTATGTTTTCAGTTATTTTCAGTTTTATTCTGTTTCTTTTCAGTGTTAATGTACTTAGTTTATATTGTTTTCTTCTAATCTTTTTTTTTTCAATTGAAAAAAAAAATATTCAAAAGTCATTTTTATCAGATTCTTCATCCATAGTTAAATGAAAGTAAAATATGAATTGTAAATACTGATCACTAGTTATAATTTGCTGTGTTTTTTATTTTCTATCACTGTCAGATTTTTGTAGTTTATGTATTGTTTTGTTTCACAATTTCCCAAAAATTTCCCATTGATGTTGAAGTTGAGATAATCGCATGGTTGTTCTTATTTTTAAAAAGTTATAAACCCATTTGTTAAAGTATTTTTTGTTATAATTACAATTTTGGTTCAGAAATAGTTAACCTAATAACTCACATGCTAATATTAGATCATATTATTCACGTAATAGGAATAATGATTCATTATTTAGAAACAATGTTCGTTGGTTATTTTTAATAGTAAAATATCAAAGTTCAGAATGTATTATATCAAAAAAATTTGGTAATTATTCAGTCAAATTTCTCTTAATATTTGTTATCATTATAGTCATCTACATAAGTGTGTCATAAATGTTGAATATTTAGTAGGACAAGGGTCTTTAAGAGAAAGAATCTTTGAAATATGTTTGTATCTAATCAATATTTAGGATACTGAAAGAATTACTCCTAACTTTTTCTTTCAGCTACTGGTGGTTGTAGTGTAAGAAATGGTGGATGTGAGCATGTTTGTGTTGATGGTTATAGTGGAAGATTTCATTGTCGATGTCGGTCTGGCTTTACTTTGGGTCGTGATGGAAAATCATGTGAAAGTAGGTGATATCAGTAATAGATATCAGTCCAAATCATAACATTGTATCACACCAAATCATAACATTGTATCAAACCAAATCATACAATAAGAATCTGTATATCAGAATGAATTGTGCAATAAGAATCTGTTTATATTTCAAGTAAATCTGAAAGCCATCTGAATCTGTGCAAGAGAATGCTTTAAATTGGCCTCTTGCTGTAGGAGGTTGCTTAATGAAAGGCCAGGCTGTGTTATTTTAAGATATACCAGGTAGTCTGATTTCAGACTTGAGTTGCCCATAGATCAGATCACATGATATAAGCACAGCACCAAAATATTAGATTAAGTATAATTGTTTTAGTATATGGTTCATATACTTTATAGCGACTAATCCATGTAATGGTAATATTGGTTGTCAACATAAATGTGTAAATGATAGAGGAAGAGCTATATGTCAATGTTTTAAAGGCTATAGATTATCTCGTGATAGAAGAACTTGTGAAGGTAAGGCACAGTAGACTGGTCACTTCTTGAATTCCTTCTTCTATTTAAAATATATCAATGACAGTGAGTAACTTGGTTTGGACTTTTGGGAGACAAAGGCTATCTGCGGGCACACGAGTGGTCTTGGTCGAAGACTTTTGTTATCAATTTGAATTTCAACGACTGGCACAGGATACAAAAATCTCCAGTAGGTCGTTTTCCACCTTGTCGATAAACACATGCAAAGCATGCAATTGAAAGGAAAATTTGTCTGATTGCTTGATGATGGTCTCTCTTGCAGACGATAAAACTAATGGAGACAATTATCTTGTTTGATATTATAAATCCTGACACAATAATCTTGTCGTGGAAGCCGTGCACATGCAAGATTTTATTCAAGATTCGGGTCGGGGACAAAAATCTCTGAGCAAGATCGTTCATGTTCCCACACCTTTAGGCTGTTGGCACACGAACGGTCTTGGTCAGCAATTATTTTTGACAAGAGGCCGGTCAAGAGTTTCACTGACCGGTCATTTTCGATTATGTTGATATTCACATGCGGATCATGCAATTTAAAGGAAAAAAGAATCTGATTGGATAATGACACTCTGTCTTGCTGAACGATAAATATCAAACCTGTCTGATATTATGAATCCTGTTGGCAACTCAATTAATCATGTGAAATTTAACGCTAAGGTAAATTGTGCAAATGACAGATGTAATTATATTATTATATATTAATATTTTGTATTATATTATTATATATTGTATTATATTATTACATATTGTATTATATTATTATATATTATATTATTATATATTGTATTATATTATTATATATTGTATTATATTATTATATATTATAGATGTAGATGAATGTCAACGTGATAATGGACAATGTAGTCAGGCTTGTGTTAATACTAAAGGTAGTTTTGTTTGTACCTGTACACCTGAATATCAACTTGGTGAAGATGGTAAATCTTGTTACAGTAAGTTGTACTTATTACTATTTCTTTGACTAAAATCAGTGCTTACTTCTTCATGCATTTAACATTTGGAGAATACATGAAAGGGTTTTGTTTTATTAAGGAGTTTTTTAATTGCAGAGATAGGTATTAAAATATATATTGACCCAGGTGTCAGCTGTTCAAGCAAAATAATAGAGCGCTTGTACATAATTTACATTGTCAGTTGGTTGCAAAATATTTGCTTATCTTCATCAAAACATTCAACACAAAATAATTTTTGTACATGGTTTGAGTTGATATGAATATCTTCTATCAAACAAACTGTAAGAGAAGCATGTCATGGTGTTTTAACATAAGTTGAATTATGTAATGTATGCTGACAATGAAATGATTTATTAACACCAACTGATTTTTTTACAAGACATAATTGTACTTGTCATGTTATGAGTGCTATGATGCAGTTTTGGCAACAGTAGCTGTTTAAGCTTTGGTGAGAATAACTCACAAGCTTTAGTGCACTGTTACTGTGGTGTACAATTGGAAGGAAAGCCATGTAAATCTTGATTATTTATACTTTACATGCCTTGTTATAAATTTTACACATTGAAAATCTCATCCAAAAACTAATATCTGGCATATATTTATTAGACAGTTAATTCTTATTTCATATAACTCTTTCATTTTCTTACTTCATATAACATTTTAACAGAAAAAATGTACTGTTTGTCTTTTTGTATTGATATATGACTGTTGAAATTGCTATGATACTAATAAACAAAAACTGTGAATTCTAAACCATTCTTTGTTTTGGTATTGTACTTTCATTTGAGGAAAGTTAGAGAAATTAATGCTGATATAATATTTATGATATATAAGACAAAGCAAAACATGAATCAGTGCATTAATGTTAATAGTTTGTTGGGGACAGATAGATATTTAGTTACCGGTACCCATAATTAGATCTACCATATTGATTCATACTATTCAATTTACTTCTGATTTTACACAATCATTCTGCAAAGTAATTGAAATATTGTTGGCTTGTTTTTGACATAAGTCTCTGAGGACAGTAAATTTGGAGTAATTTCTGCAGAATACCAAATTATTGGAAATTATATTATAAACATTCTTTTTCTGTATAATGTATTGAAACCAACAAACTGTTAGCTTTTAGAAAGGACGCTTGAATATTTATATTTTAATCCATGGCTTATAATAGTTATTGCTTATTATTTGTTAACATTGTATGGATTGTTGCTTTTGTACAGAAGTACCTAAACCTGCCAAGATTAAAAATACAACAACAGGTCCAGGTATAAAACATAGCTAGTAACATCACCCATTAATATTAATCACCTGCTTACCCTTTTACAGATATCTTCATTTAGTGATCGCTTGAAGTTCTAGAATTTGGTCAGCGCGAACTCTGATACCTGTATCAAGAAAATTCATTATATTTTTTCATAATCTTATACAAAATTAACAACAATTATGATTAATGAACAGACTTCTTTGTAACATAATTTGACTTATAATTCAAGGCTTCAAGCATCACAACTTAACGTAATTTATCCCAAACCTCATGTTGCGCAATGTTAATTTACATATCCAACCTTCACAATCACCATTATATTACTGCATGTATATGTACAATATCAGTTATAAACCAGGAACCAAATTTAATCACTCCTTTTGTGTTTAACATCCTTTATATGATTAACAAGATCAGTTCATCCCTCAAATGTTTTAATCTATATCTTTCCTTAGTTTTTGTGTTTTATTATTTTAAACATTATTTTTGCCTCAAATGATCATAAATCATGTATTGATATTGGATGTCCTAGTTAGAATTCTGTATTGAATAGAGTCTGCTGTGGTCGACAAAAAATTCAGGATTGGTAATGGCGAAATATTTTAACATAAGATGAACTATTTTGATGTTTAACATTTATGATAAAGGAATAAAATGACTAAAATGGCAGATTATTAACTAGAAGATTTTTTTTTTTATTTGTATCTGCTGAAAATTGTTAATCATTTCATCAAAGACATGTACTATCATTATAAATAATTTTAGAAATATATCATCACTGTTATAAGATAGAACAGAAAGAAATACTTTTTAATCTTTAATTTTACTTTCAAATTAGATAACATGTTTCAGAAAGATATATCTTTGCCAATTCTCACTTTATGAATACTTGAAGTAAGACTTAAAAATTGTTTGCAATGCGTAATTGATTCTATAACAAACAATTTTTTTGTTCCTCTAGTCAAAATTGAGAAATTCAACACAATTAAAAAGAATGTTCTTTGCTTTCAAAAATATGTTGTTAGATTTGTACTTACTTCTACAGCAAAACCACTTAAACCTGAAAATTCTTTAAGGAAGAAAAAATAATATTGTTTCTGCAGCAATAATGTTGATGCCAATTGCAGAGTTTTCACACCACAAGCAGCGAAAAGATAAAGTGTATGGTTTAATACATAAAAAAAAATGACATTGGTTATCATAAAATAGCAGTATATTTCAGCCTCTTTCCTTTTGAAACATATTTATGTGTGCACCCCTGTTAATTTGTAGTTTTAGAGGAGGAATTTGATTGCTACTTTGTTGGTTATAGAAAATTATATAGGAAAGTAGACAGTAGAGATATGTTATGTGGTTGTGTGAAATAGATTGTTTTCATGATAAAATGTTAAGTAGAAGCTATATATTCATTTGATTGAAACATTTTCACAAATTTTTACATCTTATTGAAATAAGAATAAACTTGAGATGTCTGTTTCTTGTGATAAAATTTGTCTGGTGAAAATGTTGCCATCTGTGGTAAAGGACATAAAGGAATAGTGTCCTCTCATTATTAACTTTTACACTTGATAAAAATATAGTTTACATACATATAGAAATCTATTTTATAAATGATTAAAGAAATGTATTCCATTGAGAGATATATTCAAATATTTATATCAAAGATACCTCATCTGAACTGTCTTTGTCTTTGTTATTGTTTTGTCCTGAAAGTCATTTTCTTACACCTTTTCCATCTTTTCTACTAACTTGATTTACTAATATTGAAAAAAAAATTGTGACTTCAACTTTTGTTTTATTTTGTAATGCAAGCTAAACCTAGGAAAGTGCGAAAACCTAGGAAAGGACGCAAGACACAAAAAGGAAAACAAAAGGAGCGAAATAAAGGTACCTGTGTTTTTGAAGGTATAAACAATGATCTGAATCCATGGTAACTGCTGTTGTGTTTGTGATGTCATGGTATTTGTTTTTCTTGTGATGTGATGTCACTATATATTGTGTATGACATCATTTAGATCATCAAATATATATACTTATCATTCAGTACTTATATAGGTTTGATGTGTTCAGTTGTATAAAATGCATGAATTTAATTTCTAATCATTGTCATCAACTAACATAAGGCAGTGTTTGGCTTGTGACTGGGGCTAGAAGCAATACCATACATAACAGCATTGCTTTTTTAATTCTAGTAATTGAGTGCTTAAATTAATTTATAATGATAATATATTACCTTCTACCTTGGTTCTGAATTTACACTAGAAAATTAACCAATGTTTTGAAAATATTTCAGGAATTGAAATGGAAGTGATTGATAACTGTGCCTTTAATAAAGGTGGTTGTGCTCACAAATGTCGAAATGGAGTCAACGGTCCTGTTTGCTCATGTAGGAAGGGTTATTTATTACAGGCTGATGAAAGATCTTGTGAAGGTATGTTACATCTTCTTCATTTTAACTTTTAATTGGTCGTTTTGGAAAAAGATAAGGGAATATAACATGCACATAGGCTTTCTACTGTGATTAACAAACTGTTGTCCAAGTCAAATGGCTAAAAAGAAATTTTACTGGTAAATAATCAGGATCAATAAAGTTGATAATAGATACGATGAGAAAGTAAATGCTGAACATGATAGGAAAGTTAATGATTTACAGGATGAGAAAGTTAATGACTTACAGAATGAGAAAGTTAATGATTTACAGGATGAGAAAGTTAATGATTTACAGGATGAGAAGTTAATGTAATGATTTACAGAATGAGAAAGTTAATGATTTACAGGATGAGAAAGTTAATGATTTACAGGATAAGAAAGTTAATGATTTACAGGATGAGAAAGTTAATGATTTACAGGATAAGAAAGTTAATGATTTACAGGATGAGAAAGTTAATGATTTACAGAATGAGAAAGTTAATGATTTACAGGATGAGAAAGTTAATGATTTACAGGATGAGAAAGTTAATGTAATGATTTACAGAATGAGAAAGTTAATGATTTACAGGATGAGAAAGTTAATGATTTACAGGATGAGAAAGTTAATGATTTACAGGATGAGAAAGTTAATGATTTACAGAATGAGAAAGTTAATGATTTACAGGATGAGAAAGTTAATGATTTACAGGATAAGAAAGTTAATGATTTACAGGATGAGAAAGTTAATGATTTACAGGATGAAAAAGTTAATGATTTACAGGATGAGAAAGTTAATGATTACAGGATAAGAAAGTTAATGATTTACAGGATGAGAAATTTAATGTAATGATTTACAGGATGAGAAACTTAATGACAAACAGGATGAGAAAATTATGACAAACAGGATTGGAATGATATGAACAAGAACAGAATGAGAAAGTAATTAATGAACAGGATGAGAAAAAATTAATGAACAGGATGAAAAAGTAATTAATGAACAAGTTGAGAAAGTAAATGATTGACAAGGTTGAAAAATTACTAAAAAACACGATGAGAAAGTTATTAATGAACATGATTAGAAAGTTAATGATAAACAAGATTGTAAAGTAAATGATAAGCAAGATGGAAAAGTTAGTAATAAGCAGGATTGCATTGTTAATGGTAAACAGGATCAGAAGGTTCGGTGGTTTATTGATACACAGTTTGTGAAAGTTATTACACGGTGAGAAAGTGATGAATATGATGAGAAAAGTTATTAATGAAGAAATTGTGAAAGTTAATGATAAACAGGACCAGAAGGTTAATGATGTACAGGATTGGAAAGTAAATGACTAGCAGGATGAGAGGTTGATAAACAGCCTGTGAAAGATATTACACAATGGGAATTTGCATGAGCAAGATAAATAGAATTGTTTTTTAGAGACAATGGAAGCTGGTTGGATAGAGTTGATAAAAAGAAAGTACCATTTACAACTTAAGGAAAAAATTAAACAAGAATGTTAACATCTATCAATATTTTGAAAGGAATTTCCATATTGTAATAGTGATGACAAATTCATGCTATCTTAATGATGTAAAGTTTGAAGAAAATTGAAGTTATTTTGTGTGATAAGCAAAATGTTGTGAAGTGAAATGAAGTGTTAAACTTGAAAATGAATAATGTTTTTTTAAACATAACTTTTAGTGTTGATACATTAGGCTACATGCATACTTTAAAGGAGCATCAAGGGTGTAACGAATGATTTTAAAAACAAACAAATTTTCTTGTAACAATCAAACTATTAATAAAATTCATGCTAAATTTATGTTTATTATGGATTATGAATTTAAATGACATTTTAAATAAGATTTGACAATAAGAACTATTGATGGAATCAATGCCCATCTGTTTAGGGATATACCATCTCATCTGTATAGCATATGGTGATAGATTCTTATAATTTTATCTCAGTGTTTTGCCAAGTTATTTTTGATACAAACTTATACCAGACAATTGTGTCAGGATATGTGGGCTGTTATCTTCACAGACTCATTCACTGAAAATTGACAGGCATAGGATCTTTAACATTTTGTTTGTTGAAATATTCAGGTTAAATAAATTGTTGAAAATGTTTATTACAGTTCATTTGCATGCTTCTTGATAATGTCACTGTGACTCTCAGATATTAAAAGATTCTCATGTACCAGTATTTCAAAAATGTCTGTAGTCAATTAGGTGAATATTTGTTGAATAATGTTTTTTGGACTTTACTGTGAAAATTACACCAGAAATTGAAATTATAAATTAAGATAGTTATAAATAAATTGACAGAATTTCTTAATGTGAATCTGAATCATACTAAGGTTGAAGATAGTAAAGATAACCAGTTTGCTAAAAAGTTTTGAAATAATGGATGCATAGTTTTACACATATACATATTGAAAGATTTGATATTAATAAGTTACTTGAGGTTCCTTCATACAACCTGAAAATTTGGCTCCAGAACGTTTCAATAGGGTGCATCAGTAATATGGAATAAATTACCGAAATTCGACAATGTTAATCTGTGTTAATTTAAATGTAAAGTGAAAACTTGGTTGTTTAGTTACTATCATTAACTCACCAATGGAGATCACTGGAATGCGCCTTGAGAAATTCTACGAGGATTTAATTGCTGCGCAATATAAATATCGTCATTATTATTATTATTATATTATATGATTTTGTTATTTATCTTGTCAAGAGATTATATTATATGATTTTGTTATTTATCTTGTCAAGAGAATATATTATATGATTTTGTTATTTATCTTGTCAAGAGATTATATTATATGATTTTGTTATTTATCTTGTCAAGAGAATATATTATATGATTTTGTTATCGTAGATATCGATGAATGTGAAGGAGGAGATCATTGCTGTGATCAGTATTGTAATAACAATCCTGGAGGTTATACCTGTTCATGTAGCCGTGGATTCCTCCTCAATAGAGATGGCTGTGGTTGTGAGGGTATGTCATTTTTACGCCCACATGAAATGGGGGGCGTATATTGTCGTAACCCATGTCTGTCAATCTGTCCGGCCACAATTGCTAGTAAACTCTCTACAAGACACAATTCTTGATTGATTTTGATGAAACTTGGTATAATTGTTTGTAATCCCCAAAGGATGAACCCTATTGAAAATCAGAAAAATCAAAAAATATATAGTATAAATTATTGCCCTTGTTTTTAAAATGCTCATAAACACTCTAGAAGGTGCAACTCTTGACAGATTTTGATGAAACTCGGTGTGAGTGTTTGCTTTCACCCAATAATGAACCCTATTGAAAATTGAAAAATATTAAATGTGAGTTATTGCCCTTGTCCTTGAAAACACGTTCAATTGAACTTATTAACACTCTTTAAGGTTCAATTATTGACTGATTTTGATGAAACGTGGTGTGAATGTTTGTTATCATCCCAAAGGTGAACCCTGTCGAAAATCAGAAAAATCAAAAAATATTAAGTATGAGTTATTGCCCTTGTTCTTTAAATGCATTCAATTTTAGCTTGTAAACACTCTAGGAGGCTCAATTCTTGACAGATATTGATGAAACTTAGTAATATTATTCAGTATCACCCTAAAAATTTCAAAAGAAGTGTATGTCTGAAGGTTGAATATTCCATACTGTTAATGATGACAGTACTGCCAAATATTTTTATTTAAAATCAAAGCTCCCAGTGGTCGTATATTACCTTGCCTGGCAAGCTATCTTATTTGATATAGTGATAAAAGTCCTTTGAAAGTAATCTTCCTCGGAGTAAAACCAACATCGCCATGAGCCAAGAATTAGAATATACTGGAAATCAGGATTATCAAAACTGGTTGAAGATACTCTGTACAGAACAATTCCTGGTTGTTAAACCACCTTTTAGCTCATTGAAAACAAACTTATTTCCATTTTTCATAAATTATGTAGTTTGATTCTAATAGATTTTTCATATGTTAAATGATGATTTTGATGTCTGTAAGATTTATGATGATATGAGATTTTAATATTAAAACATTCTAAAATAACATTATTAAAAGAAAAATTAAAGCAACTTCTGTACATTTAATATCTTATACAGTTGTTGAATCTATTTTTAATCAAATTATTTTTTACAAAAGAAAACACAATATAGGCTGAAATGTATAATATTGCATAAAACATGCACTCAATGAAGTCTAAAATTATATATAGCATCTTGGTTACCAGTAATAAATAAGTTACCTCTCTTTAGATGTATGCACAAAAGTGGGTCACCTTCCATTCACCTGGCATTATGATTGTAGCTGATGAACTGATTGATAAAGATCCTGAATGAGGGTCATCTTCCACTTTTGATACTATTATACCAAGAAATTAGACACTTTTCTTAACCAGTTCAAGCTTTATACTGGTCTATAAAGTACTACCTTCAAAAAGAGGGAATCAGACTATGCCAATGTATCATTGCATATATGTACTGGATGTTTGGGCTTTTATGCCTTAAAATATTCAAAGTGGTCCAACACTCCTTATTCATGGGTTATTTTCACATATTGACCACTTTCAGGAGCAGAAACCATACAATATTTTGATATACAATAATAATCTGGGGATGTTGATATATTGAGATGGTTTAATGAGTCTGAACTATATTTCAAATTTTTGAATAAACAGATTATGGTAATGTTTTGATGTGGAAGCTGTATGTGTTTTGTTTTACTTCAAGTGATGTTAATTATGTTTTGATAATAATTTCTTCTAGATATTGATGAATGCTTAAATGATAATGGTGGTTGTGAACAGATCTGTGTAAACTCTGAAGGTTCCTATAGTTGTGCTTGTACTGCTGGTTATACTGTCTCACCAGATGGTAGAAGGTGTATAGGTCTGTATAAATAGTTCTTTTCAAAATACATTTCGCATGGTCAAATCCTAATTTTCAATGAGTAAGGATATTGCCTATACAGAAATGGTTGACCAATATATATTTCTAATTACTTTATTTAGGAAAGCTATAAGAAAATCCTATTTACT
This sequence comes from Lottia gigantea, assembly GCF_000327385.1. Lineage (NCBI taxonomy): Eukaryota > Metazoa > Mollusca > Gastropoda > Lottiidae > Lottia > Lottia gigantea. The sequence continues at coordinate 1,842,102 of NW_008708133.1, read as the reverse complement.
AAAGACAGTACACTTTAAACTTTTTTCAATATGTCTCGGACATTTAAAAAAGATACATTCCAGAACAGGTTTGTTGTCAACATAGTTGTTAAGAAATATGATAAAAATATTTATTCCATTTAATAGAAAAACAAACATGATTGGGATAGGACATAGTTACATTGATGATGTGACATTTTGATTGTAGCTGATGAACCAATTGATAAAGGTCCTGAGAGAGGTGATTTACCACGAATACGATATGAAACAACACCATTACCTATATTATCAATAACAGAAGATCCCTATGATAGTCTCTTGTCTCAAGAATTGCAGGAACAAGCTGCTAAATTTAGTGAGTAGAAATATTTTGATATTCTCAACAAAGTCTTTGAACGGTTCCTGCTATGATCATGTACAGCATCTCCAGAATTGATCAAATAAGTATTTAAGTTGAGGAATTCTGAGCGGTAATCAAGTTGGACTTGATTAACTTGAGACCTAACCACCTGTTGATTGCTCAGATAGGTTTGCTGAAGCCTCAACTGAAGATTACTTTGTGGTAAATTAAGGGCCCTTATCTAGACTCTCTGCTGCTTAACGATTAGAGTTTGAAAATTATAATTAAATTCCACTAAGATAGAACCTAAGATAAATTATAAATTTTGTTTATGTTTATCATGCTTAGAAGTGAAAAATATTACAAGTGAGTAATGATGGATGAAAATTTTGATTTCCAATTTTTTAATCATTTTTTCATGTTTAATTAACTGATTATTTTTAATGCTATTTTTACTATTTCAAATGTTATATTTATGTTCCCTCAGTATTATGTGTATAGCATGAACTGGAAAGATGTTTTATGGAATCAAAGAATAGTTTTCAAAATTATTATTTGACAAGTTTGAGATGAATTTTATATTGTAATTGCTTTCTTTATACAGCAAAACTTGAATTCTCTTCTCACTTTGTAAATTGTAACTGACAGGTTTATTTAAAAAAAAAAACAGAATTTTAAAGTTTTTTATATTTCTTTCTGTCAATTTGTTGTATTTGAAACCTGGAATGGGCCTCACATTGTCTTAATATGGTGGTATTAATTATAGCATGGGATCTCAAATTATTGTCCTAAATTGTCTGTCTCTTTTCTTTTTTCTATTCTATATTCAATTTTATATCTTTTTTTCTATATAGGCTAAACCAGATCAGATATTTTTTCTTTTTATCTGATCTTACAGAGTAACAGACCAGATTGTGACAAATATTATTACCCATTCAGGACAACTTGTACCAGTTTTTAGAATTTTACTTCAATGTCAACTTTGTCACAATAAGGAGATTTCTTTTTAGAATTTATATAGTTTGTAGCCTACTTTTGGGAGTTATCTGTATCTGAAGGAAATTCTATCAATCCTGTGAATACTGAGTGTAAAATGAATTAAAGCTTCATATACCCCGAACTCAAAGTATTATAATTTAAAGCCTAGGATGTTAATGTTATATAATTCTTTATATTGTATAATTATGTGGTTTAATTATGTGGTCGCTAGGTTTGAAAGGGTTAAAATGTTAAGAGGACATGTTTTAAAGATCTTTCTCCTCTCTAAATCTTTAATCAAATGTTTTTTTGAAAAGATTTTCCATGGTGTTTAATATACTAAGATAGTAAATAATCTTATGAATGTATTTTACAGATTGTCAACCTGGTACATTTGGTGTGAACTGTTTGTTAAATTGTAACAACTGTTTAAATGGTGCTATTTGTAATGAAGAACAGACAGGCTGTGAATGTACTGCTGGTTGGCAGGGTATTATTTGTAATGAAACTTGCTCACAGGTATGATATTTTCTCTGCTGCAAATGACTCTTAAAGGAAGATTACTACTACTACTTCTATGCTACAAATAAGAAAAATGTTTTAAAGAATATAAGAAGCCTGTTCTTAAATATTACAAACGGAAAATTCATTGATAGTTGTTCAATTAAATATATGCCCACACGAAGTCACACTGTCCATCTGTCAGATCACCCGGTTCATTTATCTCATGCTTACGCTACACTTTACAATTTTTGACATGTGTTTTTAAATGGTAATAGATTTACCAAATATTTAAACTGAAAATGTTGTTGATCATATCTATTACTGTATACTATTTTTAACTTTCAATGGCAATTTGATGTCTTTCAGAATTTCTATGGTAAAGATTGTAATAGTATATGTAATTGTCCCAATGGAAATGTGTGTGATTCTGTAACTGGTGAATGTAAAGATGAATGTCCACAAGGTTACTATGGTGCTCAATGTAATAGAAGATGTCCACATCATTGTGCCAGTGGACATTGCCATAAAGTATTTGGTTATTGTAAATGCCGACCTGGAAGGTTTGGACCATCTTGTAACCAACCATGTCCATCTTTTACATGGGGATCAAATTGTGCTACACAATGTGACTGTAATGTTGATAATTCTAATGGTTGTCAACCAGAGGTAGGTTTTCTATTCAATGATCTTATCTTACATATTAATAGTTTATAATAAATTCTTACAAAAAACAGACATAATAAATACTTACAAGTAACAATCATTAGAAATATTTATTGTTAGAACTGGCTAAACAATTACTTATGATAGACAAGTAACTGGTGGATTTGAATGACAATTACTTATGATAAATAATAGATATCATTTTTCACAGAAAAAATATTTTCTTTTTTGATTTACGAAGAAAATAGCTTCACAGTTAGTAATGAAAGTAGTTGTTATCAGTAAAAATAGTCTTGCTAGATGACACCTTTTAGGCACAAAGCAACAATTTAAAACAACGCAGATCCACTTATAATAAACTAATAGTACCATAGGATAGTCTATCCTGGATAGAGCCAAAAATACCGGTGCTGTGATTGATTCTAACTTTTCTAAACATCATATCAACTCCACCTGATACTGCTTTCTTGACTTTTAACTAACACCGGGAAATATGAGCACATCTCTCCAATCTTTAATTCTCTCCATTGGTTACCAGTCAAAAAGCAAATTGAATTCAAAATATTGTTAGAAACTTATAAAGGCCTAAACAACAAATCTTCAACATAATTTCAAAATCTGATTGATTTCTCAAACCCAACTTCAAGAACTTTAAGATCTTCAAGTCAGTGTGTATGAAGCATACCATCTGTTAACCTGGACATCACCAATAAAACTTTTTCTTACACTGTACCTGTCTAATCCATCTGAACTGTGATTTTCAAAATCAACAATTTTAAGAAAAACATAAAAATACTATTAGTATTACTATTTCCTCCATTCACAGAAATATATTGATCAAGGGCGAAACTGAAGAGTAATACGCACCATATATGTGAACTATTATTATTATTATTATTATTGTTATGTTACAGACAGGAGAATGTGTATGTAAACCAGGTTATTTTGGAGAAAAATGTTTAGATAGATGTCCGGCTGATAGATTTGGTGAAATGTGTACCCGAATTTGTGACTGTCCAGCCGATAGTAAATGTAACCATATTACGGGTTATTGTTTAAAAGAATGTCCTGCTGGTAAAACAGGACAGAGATGTGAAGAATGTAAGTTTGAATTTTCTCATTTCACTCTTAGCTTACTAATTAATAATGAAAGTTGCTGCCAATTTTATCAAATGTATATTGTCAAAATTGATTCTGAAGCACCAGCTTAGATTTTGAAAAATCATGAATTTATGAATTGTGCATGGATGTAATATGTATTATTAATTTTAACTTAATTATTACTAATCTTTAGCTCCCATGAATCATCAGAAAACAAAGTTACTAAGAAAAGTTAGGCTTCTTATAGATGAGATGATTTATTCTGTTTAAAATATTACTCTTAAGATACTCTTAAAATTGGCAGTATATTTTCATCACTTTACTAATTAATTACTAAAATGGGTTTTTTTTCTCAAGGTTCTACCAGTTATATGTAATTAGAAACTTGATAACCAATGAACTTAAAGCATGCAATCATTTTAACATGCATCATGATATTCTACAGACTAGGGTGATAGGAAATGTTTTGAAGTTTGTTATGTTTCATATGACATGTTTAGATTATGAAAAAAAAATACCGATACCTTCAAGATAAATGCTTTGAAATAGAGATGCGTGATCTTTATTATGGTTTTGATGTTCTTTTATGTTGGAAACCACTCTGTCTTGAACTTTTTGAAGAGTAACTATCGAATTTGAAAGATATTGATGTCCTAGTGATGTGTCCAGCTTAAAAGTACTCCATAAGATATTTTCTTTGCTCATCTCCCCAATTATTATTTATTTATGTACTTCCATTTCCTAATCATAATTGATTTCTTTTATTTTCTTTGATGTGTTATTTTGTGCATAGTTTAGACAGCCTATAATACACAAGTCATTTGATTACTTTTATGTTTATTTTTGTTTGTTGTTTTGTTTATAACTCAATCCTTACAGCATGTCCAAATGGAAAATATGGTCCTAATTGTCTTAAGAAATGTCATTGCTCTGGCAGCTCATGCCACCCAGAAAGTGGAAAATGTGTTTGTAAGGCAGGAAAAACTGGCAGACGGTGTCGAAAATGTGAGTTGAACAACCAAACAAGCCTTACTATTTAATATCTTCAATATTTAGCATTTTGATAATAAAATATAATTTACGCCATCATGTAGCCTACGCTGTCAACAATGTAAGATTCTTATTTATTCAAAGTGCTTCATAGATGCTTTATTTTTGATTGTACATGTATGTATCTGAATATTTTTTTCGGAACTCTCCAGTCTTGCACTTCTCTTAGTCCCTTCTGTTTTCTAAACTGCTTAAGTCTGAACTTTTCTTCCACAATTTTAACGATATTTTTAAACCTCTGCACCATACCATGAATCTGACCTTTCTTCTATATTTAGTATTGACATTTAATATTCAATTTTCAGCTTGTCCACTGGGAAGTTGGGGAATGGATTGTGCTAATAAGTGTACCTGTAAGAATGGAGCTAAATGTGACTCTATTACTGGAGAGTGTGTTTGTAAAGATGGCTGGTATGGACCTTACTGTGGTGAAGGTGAGAAAATTATATGTTGGATTATATTCAATTTTACATCTAATTATTTATCAATTTGGCTATGTATTTATTCCTCACAAGGCAAAAATTAGTAAATATTCCTGCTATTTATTTTTAGCCTGTCCAAGTGGAAGATTTGGTCCTCAATGTATGGAAGTATGCATGTGTGAAAACAATGCTACTTGTGACCAAATTACTGGAGATTGTACATGTTCTCCTGGATGGACTGGTCAACTGTGTGACCGAGGTAAGAAATCATTTTTATATAATGCACAAGATGAGATAGTAATATATATTGAAGGATGTCATAGTATTTGTCCATTGTTTGTTTATATTTTAGGATGTCCACTATGAAGATGGGGTAATAATTGTCTGTTTATATTTTAGGATGTCCACCAGGAAGATGGGGTAATAATTGTCTGTTCATATTTTAGGATGTCCACTATGAAGATGGGGTAATAATTGTCGGTTTATATTTTAGGATGTCCACTATGAAGATGGGATAATAATTGTCTGTTTATATTTTAGGATGTCCACTATGAAGATGGGGTAATAATTGTCTGTTTATATTTTAGGATGTCCACTATGAAGATGGGGTAATAATTGTCTGTTTATATTTTAGGATGTCCACTATGAAGATGGGATGATAATTGTTTGTTTATATCTTAGGATGTCCACTATGAAGATGGGATAATAATTGTCTGTTTATATTTTAGGATGTCCACTATGAAGATGGGGTAATAATTGTCTGTTTATATTTTAGGATGTCCACTATGAAGATGGGGTAATAAGTGTCTGTTTATATTTTAGGATTTCCAATATGAAGATGGGGTAATAAGTGTCTGTTTATATTTTAGGATGTCCACTATGAAGATGGGATGATAATTGTTTGTTTATATTTTAGGATGTCCACTATGAAGATGGGGTAATAATTGTCTGTTTATATTTTAGGATGTCCACTATGAAGATGGGATAATAATTGTCTGTTTATATTTTAGGATGTTCGCTATGAAGATGGGATGATAATTGTCTGTTTATATTTTAGGATGTCCACTATGAAGATGGGATAATAATTGTCTGTTTATATTTTAGGATGTCCACTATGAAGATGGGGTAATAATTGTCTGTTTATATTTTAGGATGTTCACTATGAAGATGGGGTAATAATTGTCTGTTTATATTTTAGGATGTTCGCTATGAAGATGGGGTAATAATTGTCTGCTTATATTTTAGGATGTTTGCTATGAAGATGGGGTAATAATTGTCTGTTTATATTTTAGGATGTTCGCTATGAAGATGGGGTAATAATTGTCTGTTTATATTTTAGGATGTCCACTATGAAGATGGGGTAGTAATTGTCTGTTTATATTTTAGGATGTTCGCTATGAAGATGGGATAATAATTGTCTGTTTATATTTTAGGATGTTCGCTATGAAGATGGGGTAATAATTATCTGTTTATATTTTAGGATGTCCACTATGAAGATGGGGTAATAATTGTCTGTTTATATTTTAGGATGTTCTCTATGAAGATGGGATGATAATTGTTTGTTTATATTTTAGAATGTCCACTATGAAGATGGGGTAATAATTATCTGTTTATATTTTAGGATTTCCACCAGGAAGATGGGGTAATAATTGTCTGTTTATATTTTAGGATGTCCACCAGGAAGATGGGGTAGTGATTGTCAATCTAAGTGTCAATGTTTGAACAGTGCTGATTGTGACTCTATAACAGGAGAGTGTATATGTGTACCAGGATGGAGAGGTGCAGGTTGTGATAAAAGTAAGTTCCTAGTTGCAGAACAGAATATTTTGAAAGCAAAGTATCTCATGCAGAAATTGACGGTGTAAAAATTCTATGTACATAATGTTTTTATATAAAATACTTCGCACAGTTGTGTTGTTTAGAATTGAACACCTCAAGAGTTGATTCTTGAAAAATACTCTAATCTTGATTATGAAATTAATTTCAGAATGTCTGAATGGGACTTATGGAGCTGGTTGTTTGAAGAAATGTAAATGTCAGAATGGTGCTACTTGTGATCATGTTGGTGGAGCCTGTACATGTTCTGATGGATGGAGAGGAAGATTCTGTGAGAAGGCCTGTCCACAAGGTTTCTATGGATTAGACTGTCAGAATATTTGTAATTGTGGTAATGGAGCTACATGTGATCATGTAACTGGTGATTGTCATTGTGAATCAGGATGGTATGGTGATTCATGTGAACAGAGATGTCCTGCTGGAAAGTTTGGTGATGATTGTGGAGAGAGATGTCAGTGTGTTAATGGTGACTGTGATACAGTTAGTGGCAACTGTATTTGTTCTGCAGGTTGGAGAGGAGCTAAATGTGATGAAGGTAAATATATATTATTCTGGATTCATAAATGGTGATTCAGCATGTCTGTCTTTATTTCATGAAATTTTGATGCAAGAAAATGTCAGTTCCTTGGCAAGAGCAAAAAATATTTTGAAAATGCTATGTTTAATTTTTTTCTTGAAAAAAAGTGTTCTTTTGGTTCTATTTCAGTCTGTCCACCTGGTTTCTATGGAAACAGCTGTTTATATAGGTGTTTCTGTCTAAATCAAGGGAAATGTAATCATATAGATGGATCTTGCAATTGTACAGCAGGATGGGAAGGAACAGCTTGTGAAAGTGGTAAGATATTTTGTCAATAGGTGTTTTAAAGATCTAGCTCTATTTGTTTCTGATTAAAAACTTCTCTCTACATTTGAATGGTGTTTGCTTTTCTCCCAAAGCCTCCTGAAATAGGTAGTTTCCCACCATTTCATGCATTTGCTTACACTCTAGACAGCACAATTCTGGATGGATTTTGATGAAACTTTGTGGGTGTGTTTGTTATTACCCAAGGATAAGCACTATCGAAAACCAGAAGTAATTGAAAAAATATTTAGTATGAATTATTGCCCTCGTTCCTGAAAATAAGTTCAATTTTTAGCACGTACACACAAAGTCACAATTCTGGACAGATTTTGACGAAACTTGGTGTTAGTGTTTGTTATCACCCAAGGATGAATATCAGCAGAATCGAAAAATATTTAGTAAGAGTTATTGCCCTTGTTCTTGAAAGCAGGTTCAATTTATAACTTGTAAACACTCTAGAAGGAACAAATTGACATATTATGACAAAGCTTTGTAATATTATTCAGTATTGCCCCAAAAGAAGTGTATGACTGAAGGTTGAATATTTCATACTGGTAATTGTTACTGTACTACAAAAAATATTTTCATTCAAAATCAAAGCTGCCAGTGGGCGTATATTACCTAATTGTCTTACCTTACCAAGCTATCTTAAATATGTATCAGGCTAATATGCAAACTATAGGCTATTATGTATTGTAGTGATGAATGAATCTTGTTATAGTGAATGAATCTTGAGATTACTCATTGTCTATTTTCAGCCTGTCCTAGTGGTAAACATGGTAAGAATTGTGATTTAGATTGTGATTGTGTTAATGGTAAAACCTGTGATCGGGTTACAGGAGCTTGTGTTTGTAATCCTGGTTTTATCGGTCCTAGATGTAATAAAAGTAAGTACAATAATAATTTGTTATTTATTTGACTTACATTTGAACATGAGTTGAGTGACGAGTAACTTGTATGTGATATACATTTCAAAGTGAGGCATTCTGAAGTTCTCTTTTTCATTCTCACTAGCTAGCTGCTTCTTTTAAATTAGTTTGATTCCTGAATATTGCAGCATGTCCAAGAGGATTCTATGGTGCAGAATGTAATTCTATGTGTCCATGTAAAAATGGTGCCAAATGTAACAGTGAAAGTGGTGAATGTACTTGTACAACTGGCTGGAGAGGCAAAAATTGTGATAAACGTAAGTACAGATATCTAAAGTCCTTATATGTACCATGACTCCCAAGCAGAGACACTTTTGCATCAAGTGTTGAGCAGCATAAATTAGTAAGACCTGACAATCTTAAACAAATAATATTTCTGACAACTACAAGATTGAGCACACAAATATTTTTCATAGCCTTTTCCCCAATGCTGGATGAAGTATTAGATTCCAAATATCACAATGATGTCATTTATATTCTAGCCTGTTTACCTGGATTGTATGGTGATGATTGTAACCAGAAATGTTCTTGTGATAAAGATGAACCATGCAATCATTTAAATGGTGAATGTAGATGTCCACCAGGTTTCAGTGGTCCTTCATGTGGCCAACGTAAGTAATTTTCTTCATTTTTGTGGATTCTATCAATTGACGCAACTTAAGTCCAAAGATAACTGTAACATTTTCTATAAAAGACAATTCAGTGGTAGAGCATCATCTAACACATGTTTATAATAATCAGTAACATTTGATTATCATTCATTGATATTCCATGCACCTTTTCCGGCCAAAATCTCCTGAAATTATTTTGTTTTTTTTTTAACTCTGCAGATTGTCCTCATGGTACATTTGGACCAGAATGTCGTGGTCAATGTTCGTGTAATGAAAATTATGATTGTCATCATGTGACAGGAGAATGTGTATGTAAACCAGGACAGAGAGGTCGAATGTGTACTCAAGGTATGTCTTGGGGTTTTTGATTAACAGTAGAGTGAATAATGAATAAACTCAACACTTGTCTTATTTCTAACAATTGTTGTAATTTCAGCTTTTATTGCTTTTAAAATTTTAATAAGCTTTTAACTTAGAAGTAATAGCAAAAGTAGGTTAGCTCGATTATTTGTCAAAAGAATACTTATTCAGATATCTTCTTTCATTTATATCAAATTTGTGAATTGATTTAGATTTTTTTTATGGTGGTGGTGTATTCCCTCTTTTGTAGAAATAGATCCAAATTTAACCAGTAAGCTTTTACTGAATTCTTACAATATAAGATATAAACTTCTTGAGTGATCTTTCTACTGGTTATATTAAACTTTGTATGATATACTTCCATTCAATGGTCATTCCAACAAAATTTTTAATAACTGGTGGCATAGATCGGAAAAATTTATGTTTTGCCTCATTATCAAAATTTATGTATGAAACACCTTACATACTTTTGGTTCCAATGTTTCTGACAACAAACTCTTTTCACCAAGATATGATAACGAAGTATTTTTGGCAATAAATCAGTGCATTTTAATGTCATAATTGTATGCAAGTTTTTTTTAACTACTAATTGGTGATCATTGGATGAGAACAGAAATAAACTAGACTGTTTCTTGCTTCCAAGTCTTCACTTTTGTTTATCAACGTCATCAATAATCTCTTAGCTTGAATTCATTTTAATTTGAACAAAGTCAGTCTGAAAATCATATATTGGACACATTTCTAACATCATAATTGATAAAAATTACTAAATGACCACTCACTGAAATTGCGTTAAGATATTTTGCCTGGTGTCAAACCACCCAAAACAAAGTGAGTTCTGAAACAATTTCATTGTTTTGTGGCTATCTATCTTCAAATTATTTTCTAACTGACTTTGCTCAATGCCTAACTTCATTAATAATGCTTTAATCTGTGACTCTGTTGCATGCAGCCAGGAAAGGCGGTAAGCTAAGAAAGGGTCGTAAAGGTAGAAAAGGAAAAGGAAAATGGAGAAAGAAACCTAAAGATAAAAATGGCTTCAAAAAACTTCAAGCAGGTAAAATCATACTTCAACCATCTCTCTCTTTGTTCTTCAACTTTTTAGTGTTGTATGTTAACTATCTGGCTAAAATTTAATTTGAATCTTGTAATGGTGTTAATCTTCTAATTTGCCTCGGCAAACTTTTACAAGATTTTGAAGGACTAAACAATGTATAATAGTAAATAATTATTTCTATATCACTTTCTTTCATATTGCCCAGTCAGTATTGGTCAGGTAGTTTCAGCTTATAATATAAAAATGACTAATATACCACTTCAATTTCAAGTTGATTAATTTTGAATGATCTATTAATTGAAATAATGATTGTATTATTTGTTTAGCTAACTGGGTTTTGGGTAGGTATTGAATGTTACTGTGTAAATGTACTGCACAAAACAAAACTTGTTATATGTTTGTACTGAGCACTTGTTTATATAAAGTTTGTATATTTTGGGAATGGATAAATGTTTTGAAAAGTTCTAGAATAGAAGGGTCCAAATCATGAATTATGATCAATTGATATTTATATTTATTTTTTCCTTTTTTTAGTAAGAAATAAGAAATATTATTCAACAAAGAGTGTCAATTATGTTTTGAATGTATCATGTCATATATATCATCATCCTTGAAAAAGATAACTTTTTATAGGGATATTTGTTTTTTAGTTTGTAATATATCAGGACAGGAAATGGATATACTTATTCAGATATTTTAATGATTAGCTTTTTAAATACTCATTTAATTGACTAGTTCATACCATAGTATTACTATGATAACAGTAATCTGGTATTTAATGACATTCAATGCCTCAACATTTAACGATCGAAAATATTAACAACTTATAAATATCCATTGTCGTAGGAAATACGGCAACTCCGAGATTAAAGTATTATCGGTTAGTTTGGACTTTCCTCCTCATACCCATGCGACCTTGAAAATGAATCGTATTTTACGGGTTGTAATTAATTTATTTACTTTCATGATATTTGACAATTGTCAAATATTTCAATCAAATGTCATTGTGTTTAAGTAATGACAAATCCTTGAAAATACTTGAAATATCTCCGAAATCATTCTTCAATGTCCTTGAAAATGAAAATGAAATGTCCGCAGGAACCATACATTGTAAAGACAGGCAACGTGATGCAGTGTGCAATGAGGTAATTTTTTGCCAGTAAAGCTACATTAGCCTATTTTTTTTATAAATAGAATACAGAAGATTGGTAATGACATAATATTTTACTTGACAGGATGCAAGGAAGGTGAATTCGGACCTAATTGTGATCAATTATGTAAATGTGAAAATGGAGGAGAATGTGATATGATGACAGGATCTTGTATGTGTCCACCAGGTTTTATTGGACCTACTTGTAGTGAAAGATGTCCTGGTAATACATATGGTGAAGATTGTACTGGTGTCTGCAAGTGTAGAAATGGTGGGAAATGTAGCAGAAGATCTGGCAGATGTAAATGTTTACCAGGATTTAAGGGAAAGCATTGTGATGAAGGTATGTATTGTAAATCATATTTTTGAGACGTGGTTGGGTCCTTTTTGCCAAATCATTCCCTTAGAGTTAAGATTCAGCAATAAGTCCTATTTTTCAGTTGTAAATATCCAATATAAGTAGCCTTGAGTTAATTGCAGTTTATAATTATCCACAAGAAAGAAACTGCACTAATTGAAATTAAATTGTTTCAGTATGTGAAGAAGGAAAATTTGGTATGGAATGTAAAGAGAATTGTAATTGTAAAAATGGTCGATGTGATCCTGTATCTGGGTTATGTGATTGTAATCTAGGATGGATGGGGGGAGCATGTGATTTACCATGTCCACCCAATAGATATGGTCCTGGTTGTAATCATACTTGTATGTGTCAGAATGGTGGAGAATGCGAATCTGTTACTGGTTGTTGTACTTGTCCTGATGGGTATTATGGACATGTTTGTGAAATGGGTAGGGAGCCTTTTCAATTCATTGTTTCAAATACAAGAGTATAAGTATTTATTGCAAACTTTAATCAAGCAAGAAGTCTGTTGAACATGATTTAAAACTAAGAACAGAGATTGTGTTGTTGATGGATGAATGTTTTTATAATTTATAGTTTGTCCACAAGGAACACATGGTCCATACTGTCAGGAAACCTGTGATTGTGTTAATGGAGCTACATGTGATGCTAGAATGGGACAATGTCGCTGTCCTCCTGGCTATAAAGGAGATACTTGTCAAAAACGTAAGTTTCTTCTAACAACAAATATCACATCCTAGTCTAAAAAGGGTTAAATTCCAGTTTTTGGAATTTCTGGTTTCTATTGCTAGCCAGGTGTAGAGATCAGGGTGGCCAAAATAATGGTAGCGATCCCCATATATATCAAATTCTGTGAGTTTTGAAATGTTGATGGTACAGATTTAAAAAAAAGAGATCAATTAAGAAAGACAGAAAGTGGTTGTTCACAAACATCTTGTGTTATACAACTCTACATAGAAATAAAATGACTGTTGAGATGTAAAACATTGTGCTAAAGATAATTTTGGTTAGGTCTTTATCCCCTGTAAAAAAATGTTTTTTGTTACTGTTACAGGTTGTCCTAGTGGTTATTTCGGAGTAAATTGTTTACAGCGCTGTGATTGTGAGAACTCAGATTGCCATCATGTTACAGGAAAATGTATTTGTCCCCCAGGATATTCAGGGAGACGGTGTGATCAAAGTTAGTACATTTATATACATCATATCTTTAGAGATTAGAAATTTTGTTAAGATGTTCTTGAAAATCTTCCTGTTCCATGATAGAGGTAGCTGGAGAATGCAGTCCACAGGAACTGATTCAGGTTTTAAGTCGTATGTACTCAAAACAATTGTTGTATATTCCAGAATGTTCTGAAGGAAGATATGGTCCGAGCTGTGCATTTTTCTGTGATTGTGATAATAGTGGTATTTGTGATCCAGTATCGGGATCATGTAGTTGTGAGAAGGGATGGATTGGAGCTACATGCCAAGTGGTACAAAGTATGTATTTATAATACAATTTATATGTACTAATGTTTCATTTATACTACTAGAATTTCCAGTGCATGAAAGGAGCATTCACTCTCTATATCTTTACCTTTGATTGTTTACTTATCACAACTGATCACAACAAACTGCAAGAAATATAATTAAAACTAATGAAAACATAATGTCAAGTATCATCTGTCATGATTGGTGTTGCATGAACTAAGAAGCACTGGAATTGGAAATTTATCTCACCACTAAAACACTGGTATAGTCGAGACAAAGGTATTTGTGCACATTCATGTGTATCACTTATTTTTTACATACATAGCAGTTAACACAACATGAGCCTTTATGGCCTGTATAGTTTTTATAACCATTCCTGAGATAATCTCACAAATTGGCTTGAGTCTCCCTATTCCTGAAAATATATGGTAAATTTCGAGGAACAATAACAAGATATGGACAATGGAAATGACCTGCATTGTCAGATATATTATCAACCCACCGTCAAGTGTCGAATCTAAGAACAGAACTGAAGGCAAAACTCATCAGAGAGGGTTTTGAGATGGTTCCCTTTACAGAATTTGCATACTAGATGACAAATATAAAAATACTTCAGGCTGAAATATTAGGGTAACAATATCAAATAGAAAGAAATGACAAGAACAAATTGCTAAATGAATTGATGGATCTTAGCATAAAAAGATGCAATAAACTATCTGTAATGGATGTGCCTACTGTTTTTTATTCTATCTCAAAACAAAGTGAACTGGTTGTGTTTATGTATTTAATTGTATGATAATCACAAATACCTTCGTCCCAACCATACAGTTACTCACAATACTTAAGACCTGATATTACAGCCACAGAACAACCTATTCACATATTTTATTTGGATATATTTATGTTATAATCTGAAAGTAATAAATTGTTTTGGAACAAATTAAATCTAATTCATGATAAGTCAGGGTCGATTTTGTTTGTTCAAAATTTGCACATTCACTATGAAAAAAAGAAATAACAAATAGATCTATTATTAAATGAAAATTATTAAATATTGCCAATATTATAGTCTGTATTCATCTGCCTGTTGGTCATAATATTGTTTCCTGGTACAGATGAAATATGAAGGTAAATTGTAAACAATTGGACATTCTGGTACTATCATCAGTTATTGATTACAAATATATATAACTGTAGCTCAATATTAAGTATTCTGTAAGGAGTTGCGCCAAACAGACTGTGTCATTGGAAGTGACAAACTTATATTTGAATACCTATTATTACTACTGTGTTACTACTGTATGGAACGTATCTAATGATTTCATTAACTTACTTTATATGTCTATTAATTAGTTGGTATTTTTGTAATGAAATTTCTATTTACAACTGTAACGCAATCTTCTGAAGCTTTCTTTCTGAGGTGGGTGGTATTTCTAATTTCAATTATTGGGAATAAAGTCTGGACTCGTATTTCATACTTCTGAAGAGAACCTTACGCAATTATTTTGAACCTCTAATAAATAGCATGATGGTTATGAAAGGTGCATGACATCAGACGTTAATTCAATGTAGTCTTGTAATGAAATACTTACACGCAAAACAACCTCATTTAAGAAAAGTAATTTATTAATTTTTCGAAGTAGAATTTAAGAAACAAACAGTAATTTGATTCTTATTTCTGTGAGAAATGGTTATTATAATCAATAAAGAAATATTAAAGTTTTATAAACCTCCTTCAAACCGCTTCAAATAATCTGCTTTATTAATAATATATATATTTTTCTTCTAAGATTTTATTTTTAATGACTCCAGACCATAATACCTAGTAAGTAATAGCAGTATTCTTGCTTGCTACAGATATTTATTTCAAACACTGACACCATGGGTGATCCTGAAGGTTTAATATGTCAGAACAACCTATATCTTGTTATGTTCTAATGATCTGTTGAGGAACAGGATTGGAATTAGGTTTCCCTCCTCTGGAGTCTATGAGGAATATCTATCTCTAAAATCTTTAGAAGTAGCCAAAAGGGGGCCAGCCCCTCCCCAGAAAAATTTAGATGACTTGAGTCGAATAGTTAAGGCCTGTTTTGAAAACTTTTGGCCCCCCGCGAGCTACTGGGCTAGCTACAGGGCTGATCTTTAGGATTATATAAACACATTGCACCTGAATTATGTAAAGTATTGTATATAAACTATGATTTAGTAAGCAAGTAGTCTCAATATTGTTTTGGAACATACCATTTCAAATACTCCTTTTACTCCAGTTTTGAGTCATTTTATTTAGCTGTCTTTAGGACATTATAATGAGTGTGCACATACTAGATCAAACTGGATACAGTTTTGATCTGTTTAAAACTGTTGTTATTTATTAATTGTTAATAGTAAATATGCCCCAACTGTGTCATGGTTTCCAGGTTGTCTGATTTGTAGCATATTTTATGTTAATTTCATAATATATTTGTCTCCTTTTCAGTTCCATCTGGTCCAAGAAGAGGTGATGTACCATGGGCAGTGAATTATAGTCGCAAGTGAACAAAAAGTGTAGGGATAATGTGCAAAAATAAATCATTTTATTGTGATTTGCCAACTTTAAGCATTTTCAATTTTAAGCAATTCTGTTTTTGATAATAATATTGGATTGTGATCTCGTACACTTAAATACTGAGAACAGTTGTTCTTTACTAACAGTATCTTGCTATGCTGTTGTGTCCAATTGTGATTTGCTTCTTAACAATGGTTGTTTCACATCTCAATATGAATTGTTGTTTTCAAAGCAATGTGTTCAATATGGGCTATGATTTTATTTGCCAAAGCACATAAACTATTCAGGACCCTTGTTTTGGATATAAAGAAGCTGATTATGAGATAGTCCATTCAATTATGATATACGCTTCAAGAGATTTTAAAGTCAAAAGAAACGAGAAGTTTTCAAGAGGTGTTCTAAAGTGTTTAAGAAAATATTCAAAGTTTAACTCAACAGTGGTTTATTAATGATATTATGTTATTTAAATGTATTGTTTAATAAGTGTTTTTTCATCTTCAATATTAGTGTTGCCATAGTAACCATATCCATAAGAATCTTTATTTATTCTATAAACTATACTTAGTTAGATTTCTGGTAGCTTTGTATTATCATAATATTAAATCTGTATATTATGCTTTTGCTTCACTGTGTCAAATTCTATCAACAATGGATTTTGCATTTCACATTGTTTTCAGATCTACTATGTGACGAAAGTTCAATCTATTGAAAGTTATTTTTTTGAATGCTTGAATCCAATTAAAACATATTAAATATAAAGTAAATCCATTATGGATTATCCATAATTATTTTTGTTTTGTCATGTATTTTCCGATGATGCTTATTGCGCATTCCTTCTCCTTAGCCTGTCTGTTATATTCATTTAAAAAATTGTTCGGTAGTATAGGGATCTGTCAGTTTAAGCTCTGTTATATAAATATAAACTGTATTAACTGAATATCCATTTTGGACTTAAAACTTGATTAGGTCCCATGTTAATTATGCAATATTGGCCAAAATAAATTAATTTATAGAATAATATATGTGGTAGACAAAAACTTGTTAGACTTGGCTCTGACTTCTGAAGTTATAACTAGATGTTTGCCAGTCCAGAACCATATTGTAAACTACCGAACAGCTATGGTTTGCATGTTTTATGATAATTGGAATGTAACACAGATAGGCCCATAAGAGAATTATCTTTCTATCGAGATCAGTGGTTAAAACAAATTATGATACCCAAAAACTTTTAATATTACAATTCTCATGAAAGCATTTTACAAGCAGACATGTTATGTCCATTATTGGTAACAAAGAGTACAGTATTTGTCGTTGTTTATAGTCTTT
>NW_008708133.1:1785402-1824526 GCF_000327385.1 Lottia gigantea | reverse complement strand
GTCCTATATAATATGATGACAGCAGGAAATCTCCTCTAATGTACAATGTTTTATACAGGGCATGTTCCTTTATTAATTGTGTACCATATCTATAACAACAATGCTAAAGGAACATGACCTGTAGGAGAATAAAATATTTAAGATAATACCAAATTAAAAAACTCACAAATCATTTAATTCCAATATGAAAACATAGACTTTGTCACCAGAAAAGTCAGTAATAGGGATTCCTTATGGACCATTAATTATAAGGAAAGCAAGTATTGGAAGTTGAATATTTGGTAAGTGTTATTTGGTGTTATTATTAACTAATTCAATGATGACTAAATAAATATGCTTTGGTTCAATTTGGCTGATATATTTTGTTGTTATAAAGCTTTAAATGTTTTTATTTTGATATTATGATCACTCAATTATGCAATATTTTAGCTGATAGTTAGTTGAAATTTAATATAGTTTCACTGCAGAGTAGATACAGTAGGTTGACACTGACAGAATCTGTTTATTATGTAAATATAACCTTCTGCATATATACAACATTATATCTCATACTGATATTATGTATATGTAGATTGTATTCTATTCAAGTTGATAGGTCATCATATAAAGCATGGTTTAGAAATGCTAAGTAGTAATATACCAAAGCATTACTGTGGAAATCTGTCTTATAAGGAAGGTTGTCCACAGCTTTGTATCTATGAAATCATGTTTTCTGGTAACTTTAACTGTAAATGTTATAGCATGAATTATGAAATTTTTGTAAAAATTTTTCATATATACACATATGAGTTTGATTTTCAAGTCAGTGTTTACCCTTTTGAATGTACAATAGCTGATTACTCATTAATTTATGTATAAATATAGGAAACCACTATCAAATTTACATTTTGAATTCATTTGAATGTTTTAGTAAAATTTAAAATTTCACAATCATCTTTATATACCTAAATAGCTCATGCTACTTTAACTGAGCTGATATGTTTCATAATACTTCCCAAATTATTATCACTGAGGCCTGGTTCTATCAGCTAATAGGCTAATTTTCTTTTACATATCTTGCAATAACTAACAATATTTTGAAATTATTACAACTTCAGCCTAACTGATAAGGTAGCTGTCCAAACATTACTCATCTTTCAACCTTCGTCAGCTGATATCGCCAGTGGCTAAACAAGATAATGTTTTTCTTAAATAAGAACAAGCAGTCAACCATTTTTATACGCCCACGTGAAATGTGGAGCGTATATTGCCGTCACCTGTGTCCGTCGGTCCGTCCTTCGGTCTGTCCACAATTGCTTGTTAACACTCTACACGTGACAATTCTTTACTGATTTTGACAAAACTTGCTGAAATTGTTTATTATCACCCAAGGATGAACCCTATTGAAAATCAATAAAATCGAAAAATATTTAATATGAATTATTGCCCTTGTTCTTTAAAACGCGCTCAATTTTTAGCTTGTTAACACTCTACAAGTCACAATTCTTTACTGATTTTGACAAAACTTGCTGAAATTGTTTATTATCACCCAAGGATGAACCCTATAGAAAATCAATAAAATTGAAAAAATATTTAATATGAATTATTGCCCTTGTTCTTTAAGCTTGTATACACGAAACTTGCTAAAATTATTTAGGATGAACCCTATCGAAAATGAATAAAATCGAAAAATATTTTAGGTTGTAAACACTCTAGAAGGCACAATTTTGACAGGTTTGAATGAAACTTTGTGAATTGTTTATTATTACTTATGAAAGAATCCCTATTTAAAATTCAAAAAATTAAAAATATTTAATATGAGTTATCGCCCTCTTTCTTTAAAACACATACAATTTCCTCGCAGACACTCTAAAAGACACTAGTATTACTAAAAAAAATAAGTATAAATACCTGTAGCCTAATATTCAAAGACATAATAGGTTTTCATAGATTTTGTTAAAATCACTTTTCAATAGATGTCATTGTCCTAAAAAATTTGATTATCAGCTTATATATTAAAAGTAGAAATTATTTAAAAAAAACAAATCAGAAAAATAAATTTAATCATTTAACATATCAGTATTAACCTACCATACATATTATGACATAATAAGATCCTATAAATAGACTGAGCATAAGATACTATAAATAGACTAATGGAAAACCCCAACAAGAAAATTATCCAATCATAGCTCAGTAGGCATATATAGTCATGTGACATTCCACCGCGTTACTTTATTTTAGAAATTTAATTCAACAGAAAGGTTTGCTTATTCATTTAATTTTGCCTTGTAGTGTTAATACAAAAATGAAATTCTATATGGTTTAATTATGTCATTAATTATGTCATTCAATATTGGTCAAGGGGGAAGGTTTCTTGGCATGTTGAACTGAGTTGCTGACATTAGATTTTGACTTATTATATATGAGTAAATTTTTAATATAGTTACTGAAGACACTTTTATCATCCTTAGGCTGCCAGTGGGCGTATGTTACCTTGCCTGGCAAGCTATCTTATGTTATGTGTTAATATTTTAGGTACATTTTTTTCTGGGGTAGGTGATCCTTTCGGGGTGGGGTTCCGTGGACTTGGTTCAAACAGTCCCAATGGTAGTTGAGCCAAGGATATCGACATGTCTTAAATCTTAAATTGCTGTTAAATCCACTGCTGACGTGCTTGTAGGTGGTGATCTTTCTGGATGAGTTCCGGATTGGACGTCAACAACGCCAATTAAAGATCTCGACTGCCATCGAACTCAATGGCGATCTGTGATGAATCACTGATGCTTATTCCGTTGCCCCTCGGAAACGGTCCTTGAGCACTGTTTGGGCAGGTGGATATCTTGACGTGACGTGCACATTTATCCATGGTGAAGCATTGTACAGCCCCACAGTGCATTAGTCATTAGCATAATGCTCAGTTCACACCAACGGCGCTTTGATGGCGCTTTAAAGCGGCGTACATAGCGGTACCAAAGCGTAACAAAGCTCGACTAAAGCGCCAGGGTCGTAATAGATCGTTGGAAAGCTTTGAGCAAAGCTGGATATTCGGTAAGAGCGCCAAAAAATTTTAAACTGTTTAAAAATTTTGTTCGCTCTGTCACGAATTGATTAAAGCGCCGAGAACGTATCAAAGCGTAACAAAGTTCAGCAAAGCTTGACTCAAAGCGTAGGAAAGCTTAACAGATCTTTATTCAAAGCGGGGACCCTAGTCTTCACGGTCTGTCACCACTTGATCAAAAGTGGCATGAAATCGGCGATCTCGAAATTTTCCAATGCGTAACAGAGCTTAACAATGCACAACAGAGATTGATAATCGTATCAGAGCGTGATTTAAAGCGTCATAACCGCATCAAAGCTTAATAAAGCTAACCAAAGCGTGATTTGAAGCGTAACAAGACCTGATCAATTGGAAAAAATTCGTCCCCAAAGCGTAACCAATTCGTGTCAAAGCTTATCAGAGCGTAACATTACTTAGGAGATAGTGATATTTTTGGAAAAGTAAACAAAAAATGATGGCGCTTTGCTCGCCGATTTAAAGCGCGGCATTCGCCGTTGGTGTGAACTAGGCATTAGCAATACATATATATATATCTCGATCCCAGTCGCGGCATACACGCTTGCTGTGTTCAGGAAACGAAGGTCATGCAGGTTGATTTGGGTACCGAAGAAGGCAGCCTGTATTCTTATATATTATGCATTCTTATTTTAAATCCTAAAATCTTCAAAAAGATTCATCTTAAATGGTCAGTCATTAAATCGTCCTGATAAGTGATTGAACTAATTATGGTTTGCTTTCCTGCGTTTTTTTTTTGGTGCAGAAAAGTAGCACGTAAAACCCCCTTCATTTTATTTTCCATAATTTGCTGAATATATCGTAAAGTACTTAACAGTAAACAACACAACGTCTTACGAAAATTCTAAATGCCTGTAAATGATCCTACAGTTTTGCAATGATTTTACTGTCAATTCGTATGCTTATACTTCAGTTAAAAGACAGTCGAGTGTCGGAGAGCCGTAAAATAATACAAAGAATTCCAGATAAAAAAAAGAAATACTCGGTTTTGATAATATTTTATATCAGATGCAATAAGGAAAAATTTCTAACAAAAAATAACACCCTAATATTTATAATTAATTTTGCTTATACCAAGCTTTGGAGTGTTTTCAATGGACCTATTATAATAACCGCCATCCAATAGGCAACCGGATATGGATTTGCGACACAACTCGTAATGTCCGCAGGGCTTATTTCTGGAATCGTGTAATTCATATACACTCGACAACTATTGCGAAAAGATGTACGAAACTTAAAGGACATGACGATACAAAATGAAAATTCTCCGTGAAATCTCTGTTCAGATAAACCAAATTTAATTATTGGTATAATATCTGCTCTTATATCTTTTACAGAAACTTTATTCTCATTTTCTAAGGTAACTAAAAATTTTACAGACTTATTGGTAGCCCACACACTAAGATTATTAGTAAGATATACATTTTGAACATAAATCTTTAACAGTTGTTTAATAGTTGACGGAATAACAATATGATCTGTACCATTAACATCATTTAGATAGATATGGTTCCAATTGATGACAAACAGAACATAAAATACAGATTTACTTAGTGGACATATACCATTTACTGGTTCTAATGTATTCCAACATTCAGTGACAGAACATTGAAGTGAGGACCAATTCTGAAAACTTCCAGAACACTTCATTTTTTTCCATTTTGTTCTAGAGCTTCCTTCAAACATTCCTTGAGATTTAAAATCTGGGGAAGAAGTCCATTTGACAAGTGTCGAAAGATGAGAATGTCTATTACCTTTAAAATCTGTTGTTGACATAACTTTACACGGAGTGCTGTTACCAATGTTACATTCAATACAATATTTATTTCTATAAATATCAAATAATCTTGAATTATTAACAGATACTTTAACATAAGAGTTGATTCCTTTACATTTAGAAGCCATATAATTGGAGGTGCTTTCCGGACATTTGCCAATGATATTCTTTGAACACTGTTTTACATTCGGATTATGTGGGTTCCAATTGACATATGTACCATAAGGCTCACTTTTCAGAAAGCCAGGCCCTTCAAGCCAATTGCGTGAGTTCTCTGCATGGAGAGATACAATTATTTCCCATAGTAAACCATTTGAATCATTAAAACCGTTACATCGCAAGCAATCAATATTTTTAAAATGTAGATCACCTACAGAAATCGGTTGTTCTAAGCTGGAATTTTCACATTTTTTCCTGTCATCATTTTGAAACCGCTGATCTATAGGACACGCAGCTATAACTAAATATCCTAAACTATAACTTTCCAAACATTCAATATTCAGATCTATCACGTTCCCATATGTTTGATGAGCTTCTAACCAGAGATTAGGACAATAGTGTTCGAAATCTTCACAACAAGTTCTGTATACTTGACAATGAATATCACAGCTACATTTCATACCATTATACATAGCATTTGTTGCATTACATAAACCGTTACACGATTCTCTTTGGTTTTCACAAACAATTCCACTAAAACTATTATTCAACATCAGATCCTCATTGGTGTCCGTTGTTTTTCTTGTGGAATTTTGTTTTTTATGACCAGATCTGCTACCTTTCAAAAATGCTGATCGTTCCTCGCTGTGAGTTTCTGCGATGTACAATTCACTTGTACTTTCACTGTCAATGTTGGTAAAACTACCAACAGTACCCAATCCTTGTATAATTTTTTTCGGATTTGCTACAGATGTAGATTCTAAAGCTTGATAAACACTTATATTTTCACTGACAATAGACATTGCTTCAGTTGTTATGTCATTTATAACTCTATCACAAACTGAACTCTTCACCAACCAACATAATACATACAATACACACAACCACATCTTGGATGTGTGGTTGATAGAAATGAACGCTTTTTTTTTTATAAAAACTGTTTTTAATTTACGCTTTATCAGTAGCCTAATGACGTCTATAATAATATGTGATCAACATTTAAGAACTATATAATGAAAACCAGATTAAATTACATATAATTAATTAGTTGACTAATGTTATGTAATTTACATGAGGAATTTACACATGTCAGACATGACATGCAGGTGCTTTTCATCGATTGACAGTATTCGACTATGTACAAAATTGTCGAATTGTCCGGGTATCATCGCGTGTGTAGATTGATTGATTTCCAAGTAAAATGATGCTAAATGATTAAGGCTACCAATCCTGGTACTGGAGCAAATGAAAAGGTCATTTACTGCTAACAATGTTTCGCCAAAATAACCGTCGTTTTCCTCAATTGAATCGAGAGACCGGACATCACATTTTCAAAGTATGGTTTTATTAATCAAATTTATTAGTTACCTTGATTTGACGTAGCAAACAGTAATTATCCTCGACCATATAATATTAATTATTGGCGGTATTAATGTGATTATGACGATACTTATTGTAGTTATCTTTTGAACCTCTTTCTGATAGTGACGTCATCAGCGAACTGATGCTTTACATCACAGGGTTAATCGACGGGTCAGGCTCCAAAGTAAAGGGGTCGGGGGCTTACAGGACATCCATTGACAGCTCAATATCATCGCTCAGATTAGGATGGGCCCACACTGTACGACGATGGCAACTGGGGCCGGTTTCACAAAAGAGTTAAGACAGTTCGTAAGTTTGCAACTGATTGCAAGTCGTTCGTACGATGGATTTCACGAAATAAATACAGTCGCAACTTTGGTCGTATCTTAGGATTTAAGACCATTAGCTACGACATGTACTTAGATGTCGTAAGACCGATCTTTCGTTATCAAAATGGTGGGTTGCACGGGGATATGTCCGTAACACAACGAGATTTAAGGGGTAGAGTTGTTAATACCGCTTTAACGCTTGGGAAACTGCAGAAAAAGGAAGTGAAATGATGTACGCGTGTACTAGACTACACGATTACGAATACGATTGTCATTTTTGTGTATGACGTCACAATATTATGCGTACTTCAAAATCGGTTAACGTACAGCGCCATTCGTGACGACGTTTGAGAGAGCCTAGAATCGTAAGTAAATATGTACACATATTCCATCTTTTTGTGCAGGTTTATGATAATTTATTCCAAGGTTTGGTAGTTATATGAACACTTCAGATACCGTAGCTCATATTGCTGTCAAAAAATAGTGACTCAACATTGATTTTAAATGTTTTCACCGGGTATCAATTTTATGCTAAAAACGTCAAAAACTCGTCTGTCACATCATGCCAATATTGCCATGATAACACTCACACTACATGTACTGACTACTGTGTTCAGCATATTGAGCGTCTCTATCTGTGATGTCTAACCATATATGTAGGCCTATGTCAGTATCATATATATTAGAATGTCAGAAATTAAAAAAAGAAAAGGGCCTATAGGCACTACGTGAGAGCACGTAGGATAGGCTATATATATAATACATAATAGGCCTATAGGCTTAAGAAAATTATGATGATGTGGGTCTGGGACCTGGGTGTTCCTAGGTTAGGCCTAACCACCTAAAATATTATATTACAAAATCTGTCAGAGCCCCCAAAGTTGTGAATTTTATATAGGCCCTATGGTAAAAAAAGTTGGATACACCCCTGATCAGCCTATATGAAGTCTATTGATTTTTTTGGATTTTTCTCATTTCAGAAAATGCCACCTACGAAAAATTCATTTCGTTATAGACCAGCCATAGATATTCTAATGCTGCAGGAGTATCTGGCACAGACGCCATGTTCGATAGTGGTAGCAAAAAAGGGAGAAGAATGGACCGCAATTGTCAAAGTCGTGAATGGGTACATCACAGATACACTGGGAGAACAGTAAGTGCAGAGTTACAGAGAGGTCATCAAAAGATCGCCTTCGAACATTACCTGATGCTTTTAAAAAAGAGGAAATGGCTTCCCTTAAAGCTTGAGTATTAATTTTAAGAACCGGTAGTAAAATGTATGTTCTGGATTTAAACAAGTGCTAAGATATATTACACAATAGAAATCGAATTAAATCAGTTGTTATTAAAGTTACCTCTACCTACGTGATCTGGGTTACTGCAATTAGGCAATATTTTTCGGGCTGTCGGAAGGGAATTTTTTTTTAAATTTAAATTATTTTTTATTTGCAACTCGGGTACTGATGAAGAATTCGACGAAAGAGACCAACTTCTCACAGACATCACCTCCCTGATAGAAGAAGAAGAGGAAAAGAAGTTAGGAGAGAATACAAAGGTGAAAGAAGCAGATAGAAGGAAGGTCGAAGAAGGTCTACAAGTGAGGAATATTGCAATGGATTTTATTTTAAAGTGCAGATTGAAATGACAAATTATATTCACATCATCGAAATTGCAACATGACTGATTGGAACTTCAATGAGTGAATGCGTTTATGTCCATTGTAACATACCCTCTGGTATCTTGTGGGCCGGCAAATTGGCCGGACTGTTCCGTCAACAAAACCAAAACAATTAGTTAAAGGTGCTCTTTTCTCGTGTATGGTGTCGGCGTATATTTGTATATGACGTTGGTCCATCCATGCCTGATCAAATTCTGTCACTACATGTCGAAAATAGTCATGTATATGCTCGAGTAATGTATTCACAACAATGGAAAGTGTTGTATTTGGACGTCCAAATATACGTTCCAAATCCGAAAAACGATTAGGATATGCAAACCGTCTTAGTAAGATACACAAGGCATCCGTGCCACTAACTACGGACCTATTTTGTAGAATTATTCTTTCCGGAATTTGTAAAGCATGCTTTAAACGAATGATGTCGTCTTTATAAAATCGAAATTGATTTCGTGCCTGTTCATCCGATAAGAGGTCCAATTCAAATCTCGGAATGTTCGGGTCAAAAGTTCTTGGCTGAATGTCTGGCATTTGAAGCATGAAAACAAATTGTTCATCCTCTTCAAGCATGGCAAGATCTAAAATGTCCGCCATTTTCAACAATGTCTTGCACATGCGCAGTCATTTCAAAATACATGTGCAGCCTATATTCTAATGCCGGGAAATATATCGACAGGTTCGAATCCCGTCTTGGGACATGATCGTAATTTTAAAAATCGTTTATTTGCGAAACCTACATTTTTCAAATAACGATGCCGATTACGTTTACGATTATAGAATCGTTATCGTAATCGTAATCGTGTGTTTGCGAAACGTCTCTACTAAGATCGTCGTACGATCGTTTTATGCAAGTGGTTCTAAGATCGGTACTAGCTACGATCGTATATTTCTTCTACACTTAGTCGTAAACTTGCTACGATCGTAAGCTTTGTAAAACCGGCTAAGAGTTTCATCTTCAGTAATAAATATCGGTTCGTTTTTCAGAGATGATGTTATTTATTGCCGAAGAGGAATGGTGACCTTCCTTATACGCACGATTAGATTTTTGAAGGACTTGCAACGGTTTCCATGTGGGCGTATAAAAACTATACATCGAAATCTAGCAAAAGGTATACCTTAACGAATCTGAAAGTTTGAACTTAAAAAATCCAGCCGTTAATTCTTTAACTCCAAAACTATTTAAAAAGTTTACGCAAGTTTACGTAAACTGTTAAATTTCGGGGAAGGGAGGCTTGATTTAAGTTCTTATTTTTTGAATATGCAACTATCATTTTCTGCTTATAGACATGGGGGAATTTTTCTTGAAGGCTCTTATAGTGGACATGGGCTATCTTACTTACTCGACTGCTGGTTGTATTGAACGGGACAACAAAGGGTGCTATGCCTACATTATGGTGAATATTTAGTTCTATAGGTCTTGTTGTATTCAATGTCTCAATCCAATGGGTTTCCCTAGATTGACGGAATGTGGTAGTTTCATCTTCAGGCAAGTCAATTTCTATGCGCTCATATCCGACCTGACTAAGCGGCGAAACTTTATTCATAGTGGGAAATAAAAGCATTTTAACATTCGATAGTAAAAATTCGATAAACCACTTAACATTCGTTAGTGAAAAGACGCATTAATTTGATAACATTGGGTAGTTAAAAGTGTTAACACTCGGTAGTAAAAAGTTTTTTTAAATCGCTGTAAAATTGATAGTAAACACTGCACAATAATAATGATGATATATTTGAATATAGATCTGGTCAAAAGGCCAAGAAAGGTCAAATATAAGCAATATATGAGTCTTTGAGGTTTCGAAAATTGCTGTTTACGGACGTCTGTATACAAGTATATCGGACATCAAAGAACAAAGGAAGAATAGTCATCCTAGGTCAATGAACTTTGACCATGCAGTCATTTATGTTAAGTTTCAAAAATGAAAGTTTTTAAAAATGTTAAACCTATTCCCTTTTTTAAAGTAAAGATCGCAAACAACTATAATCTTATCACAAATTGTCTTAAGTAGTGAACTATTTTCGTGCAAAATTTCGAGGGTGACAATTGCAAACTTTGCTAGTTATGACAATTGCAAATATTTCAGGCAAAGGTAAATGCACACTGGAAGTGCTACACCCACTTAAAAAATTTTGTTTTAACTGTGATGAAGTGTACAATATTAAATAATTTTAAAAATTTCAAGTGTTTACAATCGTTCGATCATGGGATATTCGTAGTTTTTTAAGGCAACGGTTACTGTCGGTGAATTATAGACACCGTGAATTTAAGCACAGTTACTATAGAAGTCAGTACAAAATTTTTAATTTTTAAAAAGCTCAATTTTGATCAAAATATCAAATGTGATATATCACCAAGGAGAGATCATGCACTTTAAGAATATATAGGAAATTTTGTCGTATGTTAATAGGTCACGTGACAGCTCTTCAAAGTCGCGAATTTTAAAAGAACCGGAAGTTTACGTTGCACAACACAAATGAAGATATCTTTGGATAGATCTCGTTTAAGGCTACAACTTTTAGGCTGCTCACAAGGTCATCAAAGGTCCGGGTCACAAGAGATGAGCCTTGAAATTCCTTGTCGATATTGAAAAAATCAACCGGAAAGAACTCGAAATCAAAATCGAAATTCAAAAGTCGGCTCCCAAACCATTGTTAGAAATCGTTCACTGATAATATAGACATTAAAACAATCCAAACCCTGATCCCAAAAAGTGGTTTTATAGACATTTTAGCCATTTCAAGATGGCAGACGAATTTTGTCATTTAAAATCTTAAATTCTTGGATGTCGGAAAAAGAACTTTTCAATTATCTATAAAATTCCGGAAGTTGAAATTTAACGTTTACAAGCATATAGAATCGTAAGTGATATCAAACTTTTGAAAACTAATTTTAGTTTGCAATCAAAATATCAATCTACCTGTAGAAAAAAGATCAAAATTTAAAAATCAAAAAGTCAGTGTCAAAATTTAAAATTTGGCATTAAAAACTGTTGTTATGTATAGTAAGAAAGGGTACAAAAAGTCTATTCAGAATTTGAAAACAACAACCACCTATTTTAATTAGGTCACGTGATAGAGCAGTTCAAAGTTTAAAATTGTGCTGTCTTTGGACAGCTATAAAACCAGAAGTAGAAATCGAAGATCAAATATAAATGTATCAACCTATAGTCAAGGTCAATGACCTTTGATTCTGTAGAGGTCAATGTGACCCAAGGTCAAGATCACGTTTTGTGAAAAAATTCACCCGGAAATTGCACAAAAGCAAAAGCGAAATTCAAAAATCGGCTTCCTGCATTTTTCTATAATTTTTCAGCTTTTTCTTCATTTGACATCAAAATCATCAAAATCGGATGATCTGTTATCTCTGAATAAAATTTTGACGTATTTCAAGAAAATGAAAATGGCGGCCAAAATATAAATTTTCGTGTCTAGTAAATGCCTCTAATTTTGTAAATCATAACGATATCTACCTTTTAGTATACGTTTCAGTTACATTCATTCATAATACAGAAAAAGGGTCAACCGGAAGTTTACACATCGATTTCGTGAAAACCGGAAGTGATGCAAAGTTTTTGATTATGCCAATTTTTTTCTGTTGCGACCTGTTTTATCACCAAAAGTTTCAAAGCAATCGGACAAATATCAGAGAAAATCTAAAATTTGGTCAAAATTTGCTAAATTCGGCTAAAAAATGTGTGCTACGAATTTTCAAAATTGGAAGCTTTTTAACAGCTAACCTATTGGATATTCTTGCGAGTTCCCTAATTTGAAAACCCGAGAAAATTCGCTCAAAAAATGTGCCTTCTAGGGCAAATTTTCGAGTTTTTGTACATTTTACACTGTGCAACTATCCGTTTTGCAAACATATTCCAATTTATATTCACCTAGTAATATACCACAAACAAAGCAGTGCGTTCGATACTGCAATAAACGCCTTTTTGTTGAGAAATGTCTCCTATATACGCATTCTGAAGGTTTCAACTAATAATATCGAGCCATTATAAAACCAAACACCAAAATTAGGCGAAATTACTTAATGAACAATTAGTACTCTCAGTTTTTAATTAATCATTTTAAAACAATTCCATTTTGATCAGGAAGATACATAGCTATAGGATACAAAAATAGCATTTTGGACTACAAAAATATTCATCTTTCTAAATCTACATAGGTTTAAAACCCTCACACCTGCTAAGATGCGGAATGTTCCCATTCAACAGGGCCTATTGTTTCTGTCTGTATATCAGCCGATATCTGTCCCAATAGCTATCAGAGGCTGGACTGGAATAGAGACAGATGTTTCAGTTTAAAGTCTATACTGAATGAATGATTCTCTCTAATCTTACCGTCCAATACCTATGTTCTTTAGGTATACTTATACCGAGCACCAAATGGTTTCCTAATTCAGGCAATCTGGTGTCTGTTGATTGAATATCAATACATTCAAACTTATTTATTTGAAAGTGACCAAATTTGAAAATATTAGGCCTATCGATTGGCACAGATTAATTGAAATTAGACCAAACTTTCGTTTCGTTTTATTAGTTTTTATTTTTCACATAGTCACTTCAGATCGGGTCTAAAGACAGCCTCTGTAACATTCGTCAAAATGGCCTTTGGACCTAACCTTGCTTTAACCAATCAAATATCTGCCCTCTCCAGCGCTCGCATTTTGCAAGAGAGAGGAGGAATTGGTCACAACAGATGTCATTAGATTAGGTCAAAGGATTATTTTGACGAGGCCCGTCTTTAGACCTTAACAGAAGTGGCTATATTAAAAATAAAAGCTAATAAAAAAGAACGAAAGTTTGGTCTTTTGTTGAAAATTGCCGATTTGCGCGAGGAGATAACAGTAGTTGGTCGCATTTCCTGGCAACAAATAACCTTTCCTTGAAATGGTGATAATAAAAATGATGATAATTTAATCATGGTTCTCTGATTACGAAGACACTATTATTAGACACATTTCCTGCTTTATCTCTATATTGTGTGACTCATTTCACTAAATATAGAAATATATCTGGTAACTTCGTCTGGAACACCATAAAAGGTGATATACCTTGTCCTATATAAGATTGAAATTCCCCTTATTAAAACGTTAAGAACTACAACCACCTAGCAGGTGAACTGAAAAAGCACGTTTCATGACGAGTGATCGCTCAAAAATTAATGTTGTCAAAATCCGATCAAACTGTAGCCATTATCAAATAGACATGTCAGTATTGAGTAAAATCAGGGACAAGTATTTAAAGACACTTCACAATGTCAAAATATTACGAACTTTTCTGCCATTTTTGTGAATAATGTCATACTGATATTCTGATAAATCAATGACAAGCCAATGTTGGCACTGTTGTTTGTGGACCTTGTATTGTTTAAGATTTATTGTCAGTCTTGAAATTAATGACGACAATGAGGGAGAAAGTTGATGCCCATGAGTTTTTGCATACATAAAACGCATATCACAATCGCTCAACCACTTCCACTTTAAAGAGGCCCGTCTTTAGATCCAAAGTGGCTATACTAAAATTAAAACCTAATAAAAAAAACTAACAATCGGGCATGATATCATAGAGGTGGTTAACGTATCACATGATGCACAACTAAAACAGTGGCAAGGTTTTTCACACCTGTTAATAAGTGATGATTGCCACTAGTCCTAAATATAAATGTTTCATCACCCGGAATCTAACATATTTTGTTACCGTGGAAATTTCCACACCTAGAAATTGTTAAAAATCTCACTAATACTATTTTTGGGAGAAAGTTGCTGACCAAGAGTTTGTTTTTACCATTTCACCAAGAACGTTTTTTTTTAATCGTCAAACCCCACCGAATAAACAAGACTACCTCAGATACCGAAATTCGTTTACATAAGTTTATCCAAATACCGAAAGCAGCTAATCTTGTTTATCTACAGGGAGTACAACAGTATCAGGCGATTCCAACGTAATCTCAGATGCACGTATTCCTAAACACTGGTAGGGTTTTTGGGTCAAAATAAGATGCTTTGTTAAATTGTCTAATACTTATTATGATACCGTCAACTTGGTCATATTGCTTTAGTAAATTGTGACTTGTGATGTGATTAAAATGTGTTTTGTCATTTCCTCACTAATTGCGCCTTTACATATCATTTTGGTACTATCATTTTAAACATATCATTTTGGTATTATCATTTTAAACATATCATTTTCTACATATCATTTTGGTATTATCATTTTAAACATATCATTTTCGACATCATTTTCGACATATCATTTTCGACATATCATTTCTAACATCTCTTAGCAATATGCAAATGAGGTCAAAAGGCGTGGCTTCCAGAAAAAAGTTTTCATACACGCTAATACCTCCCAAGGAAAGATAATTCGGAATAACCGCTCATCGTCATACATTTTCAGCAAACAAAAACAAACAACAGTAAAGCTCTGCTCTGCATATAATGTTCAAGAGTGGCAAGAAACCACACGTCTACAATAGTACTACACTGCGTGGCAAATTCTTAAGGCTATTTACCACGATAACTTTTCGTGGCAAATTAATAAACCCCTTAGCAGTCGTGTAATGGTCGATATACTCTTTTTCCTTTAAAATTAATAGTTTGTGGTCTGAGTAAGTGTAGAGGTTATTTCCCCTTGAGAAAGTAATGGCTGAAAGCTTAATTATTACGTCAACCTTTAACATAGATATTCATAATTTTTGGTTTATATAGTTAGAAGAGGTTGATAGGCCCAATATTTATTGTATGTGTTAAGATCTATTGTGTACTTTTTCTGATATGTGTTATGGTCTGCCATTCCCTTTTTGCATATGAAATTCTATCGATTTGCTTGGTGTACTTTTGGACACTCCACCCCTGATTTTCGCGGTGGAGTGTCCAAAGAGAATCTATTCCCACCAGCTTTTAACGTAGGAAGGATTCTTTCAACTTTGTTAACCCTCGTTTAAACCTAGTTTTGTCCGGTCAAAACCCAACCCTGATTATTGTACGTTTTAAGTAGTATATGTCTTTTCAGATATTGCGCATCCAGTTTGATCCGGTTTTGAGATGGCAGGTATATGTCTTTTCGGATATGACGCATTTCACTTCTGCGTCATATCCGAAAAGACACAACTGTTAAAATGTATTACAACAGACTCCCCAAACTGTTAAAATGTATTATAACAGACTCCCCAAACTGCTAAAAATGTATTATAACAGACTCCCCCAAACTGTTAAAATATATTATAACCGACTCCCCCAAACTGCTAAAAATGTATTATAACAGACTCCCCAAACTGCTAAAAATGTATTACAACAGACTCCCCAAACTGTTAAAATGTATTATAACAGACTCCTCCAAACTGCTAAAAATGTATTATAACAGACTCCCCAAACTGCTAAAAATGATCCGGTTTTGAGATGGCAGGTATATGTCTTTTCGGATATGACACATTTCACTTCTGCGCATGCGCAGCTTTTTCATGCGTCATATCCGAAAAGACACAACTGTTAAAATGTATTATAACAGACTCCTCCAAACTGCTAAAAATGTATTATAACAGACTCCCCAAACTGCTAAAAATGTATTATAACAGACTCCCCCAAACTGCTAAAAATGTATTATAACAGACTCCTCCAAACTGTATTATAACAGACTCCATATAAATTACCCAAACCACAGACAAGAATCACTATAATAATACAGTATAAAATAACCGCATTAAAAAAAAATAAGATGTCTTTAATTTTAAAACACGAACAAAAAAAATTCGAAGGAGACGGTTTCTTCTCTGCGCTAACATCTCTCATCCCCAAAGTGGCCAACTTTGTCTCAAACAACAAATCCCTCATTTCCTCAGATGCGCAAGCTCTTGGATGTGTGGCAAAAGCAGGAGTGAATATAAGCGGTGCAGTGAAAAAATCTGACGAACTTAAAGAACTGCAGCTAATAAGAGAACTAAGAAACCAGAGACTAGAACGACAAGCCCTAGAAAAACAAGGAAAAGAGTTTAAAATCATTGGATAAAAATGGCAAGCAAAAATTACAGATAAAAATTCAATATTCGTTCAACAAGAAGAAAGAGGATTACATAATCATCTCACCATCGGTAGGGACAAAGACCCAAATAAACGACGGAGGAAGAGTTACCTTTGAAATTAATTCGCTATCCAATTGGTTGCTGCTTTCCGATGCCCATTTCCGATGCGATTTCAAAATCAAAGACGCCACTCAGAATCGAATTCCACAAACCAGAAAGAGTGTCTCGCGGAGTAAATCACGGATTTGACAAACGAGCGCTTCAATACAACAATGTTGTC
The DNA here is from genome assembly GCF_000327385.1 of Lottia gigantea. Classification (NCBI taxonomy): domain Eukaryota; kingdom Metazoa; phylum Mollusca; class Gastropoda; family Lottiidae; genus Lottia; species Lottia gigantea. Next base: position 1,807,861 of record NW_008708133.1, on the reverse strand, counting down.
GAGAACAAGAGATGGGGTAATTATGTAAATTGGAAGTTGTATCCTTTATTTGGTCTCTTGGAACTCACTCCTTCCGTAGAAGTGGAAACGAGAATATTCAACTCTTTAACCAAAGACATAGAAATTGCTTTTCTTCGTCGTAACACCGTAGGTAGCATGACTTTAACGGGAGAATCTACAACGTGGCCAATCACCAATACCTTCAAACCAGCGAGATATCTAATGGTCGGTTTCAAAAACTCTCAGACAAACAACAACATTTTCAGAGTGGCATTGAACCATACTCAAGATCCCGTCATCCGCAAAGTTCAAGTCAGATTGAACAACGATAATTATCCCAATCAACCTTTGACAATTGATCCTTCCAAAAAAGATTACAACGAATTGTACAGAAACTATAAAAACATGTGCGAATTGTTTGGAAATACGCCTCAGTTTGAATACACAGATTTTTACTCAATCATCCAATCTTTTGTTTCGATCTGTCAGCTCATCAAGAAGATCTTTTCAAAACAGGGGTAAACATAAATATTCACATCGATAAAACACAAGGAGATGTAACCGGCTACTGTTTATTGCTGGAAGAAGCAAAACATTTGATTAAAATATCAGATAGAAGAATGATAAGAATTGAATAATAAAACACCCTTTAAAAATGAAACCAGAAACTTTAGTTCTGAAAATAATAGAAGCTATCGAAACGAATTCGCCGACTCTAATAACTTACAACGGTAAAAAAAGTGCACATAACCCAAAAGATTATCGATAAATACAAAAATTGCAAAGTCAGAGACGATATAGACTTGAAAAGAATTGATCAGAATTTAACTAAAAAAGGTGGATTTTTACCTTTCTTACCTTTAATCTTTGCTGGTTTAGCTGCAGCAGGAGCAAGCACGGCGAAGCACGTAGACACAATTTGGCAATGGAAAGAGAAGCACGAGGAGGTTTGGGAGTAGGAGATATATTAGGGACGGTCAAAGAATTCGGACAAAGATTTGGCGAAGAAACCAAGAAAACCGTTAAAGAGGGATTAAGCAAATTAATAGATAACATCGACACCAGAGAAATAAAAGTCAAACACAAGGGATAAATCACGGAATGGACAGAGACACGTTTAAACAGGTTTGTAAAGCTCAATGGAGAAACCCGGATGATCATGGATATGTATTTGTTAATTCTAGAAAACCTGCGGGAGAAAGAGTTATGATCGACATATGTTAATTTTATTTTTTTAAAAATGACTGATTGAAATAATATTTTTAAAAAGAAATAGAGAATATATCAAAGCTAAGAATAAAATAAAGACCCAAGTTGAAAATAACAGATTACAACAACTCGGATTAACGGAAAATCTACAGACTCTATTTCAACCCATATTAAAAAGTCAAGAAGATATTAAAAAGAGACTCGCCCTAGAACCCCATAAAGATCCACCGATTGAATATGGTAGTATTAAGACATTAGATGATATACAACGTCTTTTTTCAAACCCTGACCCAGATTTACCAAAGAGCATTTCACCAATCATTGATGAAGTGGGGTTATTGTTTAATGGTTTTAGAATAAGATTTAGTGGAAATTCACCACAATTCAAAGTCGACACAAAAGACTTCATATTTACATTAACGAGAGGATTAATAGATTTAATGAATGGCAAGGACGTTGAAATTGCCGATTACAAGGATTTAGTAGCATACTCAAAATTTCTACATGCGATCAGAAAGTCAGGACCCGAAACAAGAAGATTGAAAGAAGTTGATTTATATATAACAATTGAGGAAGAGGATGTAGATGATTATACAGAAGATTATCCAATCATACAAGAAATAGACGAATTTGATGATATGGTGGCATCTGGGCAAGGTATAACTTTTTTATCCGACAACAACGAGGAACTAGTTAATAGATTACGAGTAATATTAGCGGCCATGAAGGAAGGTCATCAATCGGACAGACAATACAACGAAGTCAATGGCATATTAAAACGGCTTTTGGAGGAAAAAATCATCACTAAAAAAGACTATATATACGTCATTAAAAATGTCCAATAAAGAGCAATTGTTCGTTATCACCTCGAATAATCAGACATCAAATTGTCTCTAGACTACGAGTATGAACTCGATCGCAATAAACAGTACGAACTGGGATTAAAGTATTTCTCCGTTTACAATTCCATTAGAAATATCAACGAAAAAAACAATCAACTAAAAATATCGACGGATAACAGAGTTACGTTCAAAACCATAACCTTACCACCGGGAAGCTACGAATACGTAGCCATCAATGATTACCTATCCGAATACGCAGGAAGCGTGAGCGGTAAAAACAATATCGAATTCGAAGGTAATTTGAATCTGAACAAAATAAAACTGATCTTGAGAAATAACAGTCAAGTCGATTTCAACGTAGAAAATTCGTTGAATGCGTTACTAGGGTTCGATAAACGAATATACGCGCAATCGACATTGGCGCCGCACAAGGCCAGCATACCGACTTTTACGGTGCCGATCAGATACAGAATTATAGAGAAACCGTTTCAAACGACCTATTTACCAGTCAATTCTTTCTTGATCAACTGGAAATCAAAGACTGTAAAAACAGGTTTTTTGGCAACGAAGAAACTTCATTTAAAACAATCTTCATTCTCTTCTTGAATAGTAAGATAATCGAAATCATCAAATTCATAGTTTTCATCAAAACTATACTCTTCTTTGTCGTTGTAAGGATACATAATTCCTTCACTGTTTGGTGGTTTTCTTTTAACATGAATCAAATAACTTCTAAAAACTTTAGTTTGTTTATCATTTGGAATAACTACTCCATTGGTGAAACTTTTTTCTTCTACACTTATCTTATCATTAGAATAACCTTTAAACATTTTCTTTTCTTTTAAAGCACCATCGGAAGACAAAACGATGTTGTATTTGACTTTTGGTGCTAAATATAAACCAAATATAATTCCACCGTCACCGTAATCGTTTTTACCTTTGCAATAGTCTTTTTCGGAGACCAAACCAGCTCTGTTTAGTTTTTTCCAATTGTTGGATGTAATGTACAAACTATCGGTGTCGGTATAGTATATTTCGGGTTTATAAAATCCATTTATGACGTGAATGAAATTGTTCATTATTTTTTTACTGTGAGATAAAATGAATGATCCCAAATGACTAGGTGTTAGTCGTGTACTATCTTCGGTCTCTTTTTCTTCAATTTCTGTTTCAACAATATATTGAGTATAGTTAATTTTCTCATAGGTTTTAACACGTGAATCAAAGTTAGCCTGTAAAGTTGCTTCATTCCATAAATGTCTAGTTGTGAATATATCTTTCTGAATTGATTTACCATACAAGAAATTATCTAATAATTTCATGCAATTACTACCCACGATATTACCTTCTCGTTTATATTTATTTCTTAGATCTCTCAAAATTAAAATATAATCTCTATAGGGTGGAGTTTCAAAATTTTCTTCGTATACTATACCATCTAATATTCTAATAATTCTTCCACCGGCTTTCACTATTTCTTGAATATCGACCGATGTTAAAACGTCGTGACAGAAACCATTTCTGAACCTGATTTTGTTACCCGTTTCCTTTTTACCTTTTTTATTCGTGAAAGTGATTTTTATACGCCCACATGAAATGGGGGGCGTATATTGTCGTCACCCAAGTCCGTCCGTCCGTCCGCCCGTCGGTCGGTCCGTCCGTCCGTCCGTCCACAATTGCTCGTAAACACTCTACAGGGCACAATTCTTGACGGATTTTAACGAAACTTAGTATATGTGTTCGCAATCACCCAAGGATAAACCCTATTGAAAATCAGCAAAATCGAAAAATATTTAGCATGAATTATTGCCCTTGTTAATTTTAGCTCGTAAACACTCTAGAAGGCACAATTCTTGACAGATTTTGACGAAACTTGGTATGAGTGTTTGTAATCACCCAAGGATAAACCCTATTGAAAATCAGCGAAATCGAAAAATATTTAGTATGAATTATTGCCCTTGTTCTTGCAAACCGTTCAATTTTTAGCTCGTAAACACTCTAGAAGGCACAATTCTTGACAGATTTTGACGAAACTTGGTATGAGTGTTCGTATTCACCCAAGGATAAACCCTATAGAAAAATGAGGGAAATCGAAAAATATGTAGTATGAATTATTGCCCTTGTTCTTGAAAACGCGTTCAATTTTTAGCTCGTAAACACTCTAGAAGGCACAATTCTTGACAGACTCTACAAGTCACAATTTTTTTGTTCATAATCACAATTTACAATAGATGTCATTATTTTCCTGAGAAACTATTTTGGTTAACAAATAAGAAAATTTAATTTAATCATTTAACATGTCCCTAACCAGCCACCATACATGTACAGCATCATAAGATACTATAAATAGACCAAGTGGAAAATCCAAGACAGATATCCAATCATAGCTTAGTCATGTGACATCCCAAGATGCAGCAGTTTATCTGATTTCATTTTATAAATGTCATTCAAGAGAAAAGCTTTGCTTAATCATTTCATTTTCACCAATTGTGCTGATACAAAAATGAAATTAAACATGGGTCATAGGAGAAAGGTTTTGTTTCTTGGAAGATTGAATTGAGTTGCTGAATAAGTAGGCTACTATAGGAAAAATATTTAGTATGAATTATTGCCCTTGTTCTTGCAAACCGTTCATTTTTTTTGGTCGTAAACATTCTAGAAGGCACAATTCTTGACAGATTTTGACGAAACTTGGTATGAGTGTTCGTATTCACCCAAGCATAAACCCTATAGAAAAATCATGGAAATTGAAAAATTTTTATTCTACAAAGCAGAAGTCTAAAACAAATTTGACAACTTGATGAAATTGATCACAATCAAAACTAAACCTTTTGAAATATAAAATACAAGTTATTGCCGTTATTCTTACAAATGTGTTTGGTTTTTAACTTGTGATGGCACAGTTTGTGATGGATTTGGGTATAAGTTGAATATTTCCTGGTGTCTATGTTTGCTATTTTCTAACAAATATTCAATTTCAAACAAAGCTATCAGTGGGCGTATATTACCTTGCCTGGCAAGCTATCTTATCTTTAGCTGGTATCGGTTGGAAGAACATGTTTTTGGGATAGTCAAACCACACTGTTAAAAAAGCTGTTCTAGGTGTGAATTTCTGTTCATTGAAGAGTTTTACAAATTCTTTTTCTTCTTCTGGTAGAAACGGTCTTCCACTTTCCGCTCTCGGATATTCACTGTCTAAATCCGACATGGCGGAAGCGTATAAACCGTTAGCATCAAATGCCATTAGTTTAGTACAGTTTATTTTTTTAAGTCTCGAATGAACCTCCGTTTTGTCTTTTGTGCTTGCGCTGTATTCTTTGAATAAATCAATTATGTTATTACTTTCAAGTTCTGTATATTCCTTTAATACGTTACAAATTTCGTCCATTTTGTTCGTTTCAAATGATTTTCTATTTGCCGAAACTCTTCCTCCTTTAATAGATCGTCTGATAAAATTTATTATAAAAGGATTAGTGCGCGAATAACCTTTTTCTACGTTTTCCTTTTCGGTATGTTTCGGAACCATTCTAGTAGTTTCATACCATTCTTCTTCAACCATTTCTTTATCGTAATGATATAAATAATACCAACCCTTTAAAGATAAAGATGGAGCCGTTAGATTATTGGATATATTCTGGTTTACAACTTCTTTCATGACTTGGTTGTATTTTATCAAACAAGCTCCAAGACATAGGGTATCCCTTTTTGCATATGGTTCCCATTCGTCTCTCAATTCCTCCCAGTTGTCTTGGGTGTATTTAGCGATATCTACGTCGGCAATCTTTCTCAAATTCGCGAGAAGATTTCCCCATGCAGCCAAACTTGATTTTTCATGTTGGTAGGAACACGTGAAACTGCTAATTTTTGCAAATAGTTTTTATCGCTCGTTATTTTTTTCTGTAAATCTTTTAACCGTGAAAGGATTAAACATGGGTAAAGACAAAATACCCGTCTGCGTTATCAGTGGACACTTTGACAACTTTGACATGTTTTTAAGTTCGATCCAGTTGTCGAATCCACTGCCGTTGTGAGAAATTAATATTAATCTCTTTCTATCATATTGACCTAAATATTTCAACATTTGATCTATGCAGTCTAGACCCACAAATGTTTCAATGGTCATTAGTTTGTCGTAATCATCTGTTGGACGTTTTATTCTGTCCAACATTTTTCTTAGTTTTTCCAAATTGACCAAAGTGCAACAATACGGAATTGCTCTTCTCGTGTCTTTTTCTGAATACGTTTCGCAATCCCAAGCGAATAACGCGTCATCACTCATACTTGAAAACACGTTTAGTTTGAGAGGTGAAACCTGTGTTACTGCGTTATCATCTCTACACCTTTTCCACACCTGTTCGTAATTGTCTTCTATTTCTTGAATTCCCAAACTTTTTTGGCTTCTTCTACTCAAACAGAAATGCGAGTTGTGTAAGTAAAAAAACCCAATCTAATTCATCGTGAACGTCTCTGGGATGTAAATGTCTGTTTTTGGGATTATAAATAAATAAATAAAGTCATCACTCCTTTTCTATTTGCTTTTGAAAACCTGTGATGTATTCTTGAAATTTACACGTTAAATCTTTGTTCAAAACACGATTGACGCATTTGATAAAACAGTGACCATCTGTAGGTATGTAACAATTTTCACCTTTGTATTCATTTATCTTTTTAAGTAGATCAGCTCCTCCTCTACCAACTCTCGATCTTTTGATTTCTTGGAAATTGTCTTTCATTAAAATTATTTTTCCTGTAAAATCAGAAGCATCAGATTTTTTGTCCATATTTGAAAAGATATTGTGAAAAGTTTTGGCATTGAAACCGAGGAGTGACATGTATTGTCTGTGATTCCCTTCCTGGACTTTCTCTCCATCTATTTTAATTTGTCCTTTGAATGTTTTAAATTTATTGGAAACAGCCTTGATAACATCGGAAAATAGGACGTTTTCTATCAATGTTTCATCGTGTTCGATTTTATTCATATTTTTTTAAGTATATATTTTTGATTATTTCTTTATTTTGACCGCTGATATTTCAGTATGGAATTTGTCCAGAATTTCATTGAATTCTTTTAATTCTTCAACTGTTATGTTCCTGTCTTCTCTCGATCTTTCGAAAAAGATATACAATTGATTAAGATACATATTCAAGATATCCGTTTTCTTTTTATAATGAGTTTCTTTTTGCTTGTGAAACCTAAAGTGATGAGGCCGCAAGAGGTTGTTTGAACGGCTGTTAATGCAGCCAATACGGTTTGGACGATGACCGGAAGCATCAATCCACGGCCGTTGCCATCGTTACTCCTACCGTTAGAACTGTGCTCGCTGTTTTGAAAAAAAGAATCGATTCTACTCCATGTTTTCCTGCATGAATTGTACTGTCTTAACTTTATTTTCAACTCTTCTTGTTTGTCTATCATGTATTTTTGTCTGCTTTCGAGTTCCATTTTTTAAGTCGTTAAATTAAGTGAATTTCCTAACATTATTATATTTTTGGATATTCAAAATAAAAACATTTACGCGTACTAACAACATTTCTTTTTTCGTATGGTCCTCGTTAAGATGATAGGAATATTTTCTTTTTTCTTTTTCAATGTTTATCTTGGCCTAAAACAAAAAACAGTTTTACGTATTCAAAGTCTGTTGTTCGTAAAAACTCGTGACTGCTCGATTCTATTGGTTCGAGTGTGTGTCTGGGTATTATAAGTGATGGTGGAATTTTGATTATTTTAGTTGATGGTGGATTTTCCGTCTACAATATAATATCTAAATCTTTGATTCCAATGATATCCTTATTATATATTACATGCATTTTAAATTGGTCTACATATTTATCATTTTTTGTTTCAATTTCATATAATCTATCCATTTTATTTTTTAAACGTATAGTCTCTTCCAAATTACCATCATTGAAAAAAAATATATATGAAAACATCTTTACCGTCAGTGATTTGTTTGAAGACTATTTTATTGACTTTAACCTTCATGGGAAAATCTATGTTAATCATATATTTACCTCGAAAAGTAAACGCTTCCGTTTCGCCGATATCGAATACGTTTTCAGGTTCTCCGTCTACGAGAGAAGCTACTTTTATTTCTGCTTTGAATCTATATTTGTTTGATTTATAAATTTGGTCTTTTCCATCGAAGACTTTTCACTTTCGAATGGAAGATTGAAATAATACGACTTGTCCGTGACAATAGCTTCTAATTTGATCAACTTTCTCTCTTGTCTCAAAAAATCGTCATGAATGCAAGATACCAAAATATTGACCTGTTCTTTAATATAATTTTTCATATCATCTCGAAAATTTATTTTGAAGAAAGTTTTTAATCACACCCACTTCTTTTTCTTATTCGTCTGTGATTTTAGTATCCAAAGCAGTCAATTGTTGTTTCAACATATCTTTATCAATGGGAAGTGTATCTTGAACATCTGATTTTTGCTTCCCGATCTTTTCGTTCAATTTTGATACTGAATTTTGTAACTCGGTTTTGTCCGCGGTCTTTTCTAGTTCTGCTAGCAATTCGCCAAGTTTTCTTTCCAAAGCGGTTAGTTTTCGCTTCAATCTATCCTCGTTTACATTTGGGTTATCTATTAAATGTTGGACGTCTATTTTTACCTTCGTAATCTTATCGTCTAATTTAGATATCAACTGACTTGTTTTATCCACTTAAATAAGACTTTTCAAACTCGTTAACTCTTGTTGTAGTTTGGTTTCGTTCACAAGATTTTTGATATTTCGTCTGAGGTATCTTTTCACGTCAGTTATTCTATTTTCAACATGGTCCTTATCTATTTGAATTTGATCCAGGAAATATTTCTTGTTCACGGCATTCACGGTAAGTTATTCAAAGAATCTTTGTGTAGAGCAGAGTGATGAACTCCTTTTTGATCCAACGTGTGAATGTTTGTGATGACGTAAAATTTACCTTTCTTGTATTTCAAATCATCAATTTCATCTCGCATGCAATAATAAAACGGCGAGACGTTCAATTCCTTGGCCTATTTCACAAGTTGAAAGTTTGTGGTTGTGTCTTTTCCGTATTTATCGAGAAATGCATTCATTTTTAAAAGTCATTTTTTTGAGGTGTTATGTTTTTCGAAGTAGGCGATAAGTATTGCTGAAGACCCAATTGACGAAATATATACGTAGTTTGTGTTTGAAAAAACTTGTATAACATTCTGATAAAACACATTCAATAATATTTTGAAGATAAATTTTCATTTAAATTTAAAATATCTTAATTTAAGAAAGCGTATATGCTTGTCGACATCTCTTAATCTTTCATCTTAATCTTCATTTTCGAGATTCATTTTTAAAAGTCAGTTTTTTGAAGTTCATTTTGATAAAACCTTCCTATGATTTGCTCTTTGTCTTGATCGATTGATTCATACGTGGGAGGTGATGTGCTATTTATTTTATCAACGATGAATATCTCGTTAATCCAATACCCAACGTAACCTTTCTGAAACAATGATTTATATTTAAAAATACGAACTCGATCTCCAACTTTGAATTTGGGTTTAATATTCAAAATCTCGTTTTCAAAGTTGTTTCGAGTGTTGACGGACTTTATGATATTAGGGTTATTCGAGGCTTGTGTTGGCGTCACACCTATAGACGAATGTATTTTGTTATTGTATTCGTTTTTGAGATTTCAATTCCGTGAATTTCTTGAATAATTTGCTTTTAAGAGTCCTGTTGAATCTTTCTATCACTACGGCCTTACCTTCGTTATTAGTGCTGTAAATTTCAAACCCCAGAGATTTCACATTTCTGTTGTAGAATTCGCTTCCTTTGTCAACCCACAACTTTAGGGGTCGTCTGTCGGATTGTTTCATTATGGTTTCGAATGCTTGTTTGACAGTCAGACCCGATTTGTTTTTCAAGGGAAAGACCCAAGCGTATCTCGTGTACATATCGATCACCGTCAAACAATACTTGTACCCTCTCTCGACTGGCATGTTGATTAAATCGGCTGCCCAAATTTCATCTTTATCAAAAACTTTGACTTTGGGGTAATGTTTGTTTTTTCGAAATTCTTTGTGAATCTCGTCTGCTATGCCCATACCCAATTTCAATTTTGCCTTCAAGAGTTTTATGATAAGAGCCCTTTGTAATTTCTCTTTGAAAGTGGGATTGGGAATATTTTCAAGTTCGTCTATCATTTGTTAGTCTGCTTGGTGTCTGAATGTTATGTCTTTGTTTCTGTACAGTATGTCGTGTTTGAGCGCTGCTGCGTCAACTCTATTAACGGGTTCTTCCCCTGGTTTGGGATTATCATTTTCGTCTAAACGCAGATCTAATCTCGTGCCTGGACCTGTATAATTGTGCCCTGGGAGAAGATTTTCTCCGAGATATTTTGCCCATGGGAATCCAGGAAGAGAACCCAATGACTTTTGAATGTCTCCAGCACCGAAATACGTTTTAGGGGGATGGATGTTTATTAAAGACATATTTGTTCAATTGTAAAATAAACACCATATATTTTTAATACGAAAGATTTAATACAAGGAGAAAGCGATAAAAATGAATCACTTTATGAAATGTCACGACCGATCCTAATAAGAGCGGTTTGAAAAATGAGGTCACGAGCGATCCTAATAAGAGCGGTCGTGACCTTTAAGTTATGACTGCCAATAGTGTAAGACGGGAGATAACTATGACCGCTCTTATTAGGATCGCTAGAAATGCGTCATCCTTTGTTCTTCACCACTTGTTCTATTTTTAGAAAATCTGTATCAACAATTTTGAAACCTTGGATATTTGTCACAGAGTTTGGTAAAAAATTCTTGGCCTTTTTCTATCCCCTTACTGATGGTTTAAATATTCTTCGTGATATGAAAATGTTGGCATCTATTAAACTGGAATAAAACAAAAATTGATATTTTGAATAAAACAGCAAATAAATCTTAATTCCACCCTGTCGTCTTATGATTAAATCAAACAAAAAAGAACATACCTTAATTTTTGTATGATTAAATTCCTAATCTTCAACAAAAAATGGCTAACAGTTGAGAGTCTAGACTGTCTGTGCTGACGTTGCACGCGTGGTATGTTAATTATTGCGTGACAACAATAGGGGAGTGATTGTTACTAGGCATTAAATCACTAATACTCTAGACAACTAACTGTGTATAAACAGTGTTACCTCCCATTAATCAGTTGAGGTTTTTATTTCGCATTTCTTTTATATGTTGTAATTCTTTCAACTCGTTAGATCTTTTCACTGCATCGCTTATATCTTCCCCCGAGGAAATTTGTTGTTTGAGACAAAGTTGGCCACTTTCGGGATGAGAGATGTTAGCGCAGAGAAGAAACCGTCTCCTTCGAATTGTTTTTGTTCGTGTTTTAAAATTAAAGACATCTTATTTTTTTTTAATGCGGTTATTTTATACTGTATTATTATAGTGATTCTTGTCTGTGGTTTGGGTAATTTATATGGAGTCTGTTATAATACAGTTTGGAAGAGTCTGTTATAATACATTTTATGCAGTTTGGGGGAGTCTGTTAGAATACATTTAACAGTTTGGGGGAGTCTGTTATAATACATTTTTAGCAGTTTGGGGAGTCTGTTATAATACATTTTAACAGTTTGCGGAGTCTGTTATAATACATTTTAACAGTTGTGTCTTTTCGGATATGGCGCATGAAAAAGCTGCGCATGCGCAGAAGTGAAATGTGTCATATCCGAAAAGACATATACCTGCCATCTCAAAACCGGATCAAACTGGATGCGCAATATCTGAAAAGACATATACTACTGTTTTATCTTGTCATAGACACTGTTGTGACATCGAAAATAAAATAAATTTAAGAAGAAATTGCTCTGTCTCCAAAATATGATTCTTAAAACATTCCAGACAACACAACATCTAGAGCTAAAACTTGAAGATTTTTTCAGAATTATTACATTATGACGCTGTACAGCAGATACTTTGGAGTTTTGCAAGAGCGTTTCAAAAGCTGAAGCAATGTTTGTCACGGACATGTCAACCGGTTACAAGGATGTAGAAGTCACTGAGACGCCTTCATTTTTCTAATGCCCTGCAGCTTCTTTGTCACCCACAATACGATTTGTTGGGGGCCTAACCAGTCTTGAGCAAAGTGTATGCTATCGCATCGCAGTAGCCGTACAAGCTCTTCGATAGCTGAATGGACCTTTTCTGCGCAAATGTATGAAACTTAGAATATCTTCATTTTTTTCAAATTTTCTGAAAAGTCCCTATGGTATTCGGTCCTTCTTTATGATAAGGAATACAGAGAGCATCAAGCAATGGGAAATTTTGAATGGAGCACACACCGTCAAGATATTCGGGAATTTCAATTGATTCTAAAACGTGACCATCCTACAACCCGTGCCTTTCAGGATGCCAATACCATCAATGATCGTCAAAATAAGACCTATCGGGGTTGTGCAACTCGCTACATGGGCAACCAATCCAATCGACGTAAATTGTAACCGCGTTGACTGTAAGATGGCACACAATTGTGCATTGTGCATGTCTTCGTCTCACTCAGCCAGGGATGGGGCATCAATTTTACAGACATTCGAGATACAATGAGTGAGTCGAGTCGCGCTAATTGCCTGAAATACAACGCATGGTGTAGGCTTCTACCTGATAATTTCAAAGACAGGGACTTTTTGCTTGACGACGTACGCAACGGGTTTCTTCTCAGCAACGTTTACGGTCCCCATAAACCTGTCGACTGCAAAAACTATAGATCAGCAACCGCTTACCATAACCAGGTTGAAACTCAAATCTTGCGTGAAATTGAGCTTGGCAATTACGTTGTCACCGATGTCAAGCCCACCATAGTAAGCTCTTTGGGAGCCATACCAAAGCTGGACGGTGGGATTCGCATTATACACGACGCTAGTAGACCCGAGGGTCTTTCCCTTAACTCGTATACATCAGATACATCTTGCTCATACATGGACTTGCGTTGTGCTTTGGAGCTACTTAAGCCTGACAGTTTCTTAGCTAAGGTAGACTTAAAGAGCGCATATCGGTCAGTGTTCTGTAGTAAGGCTGATCATCCGTTGACAGGATTGCAGTGGACTTTTAAAGGTCGTAACACCCCTACTTACATGTTCGATCGCAAGCTACCCTTTGGACATTCTCGCTGAATGGTTAAATATGGCTGACAACAAAAACAGAAATCGCAAGAAGCACATCAAGGTACGATTCCGAGATGTTCCTTTGTTTAACACATACGTGGTTGTCATATTGTTCACAATTACTTTCTTGTTTTGCCACTGAGGTCCCCAATGTATCACAGAAAGAACCACTGACAAGGTTTCATTGGCAATTATAGGCAAATCCAGATTCCAAATTGTATAGAAAAAATCACCTCGGAAGACACCGCCACAACCATCAGAAGACGCGTCCGTAAACACAGTAGTTATAGGCTTAGTAAATTATTAGGATCAGTAAATTTTACCGACCCATTGAAAATTCGTAGGAATTTAATCCTCCACACTAAATCCTCGAAGAAAAATTCGTCAAGCAACACTTTTGCATTTCGATCACTAAAAGGTGGCACTGTATCAAAAAGTCCTCGCATAAAAGTCCGCCCCCTTTAATCACTTGGCTAGCTCAATTTAATTTTCCACATAAGGACATATTAAGTTGCTTTACACTAGCGCGTTTTCTAAACAAAAATGATTGCAACACTTCCAAAAGCTCAGCTTGTTTTGGCGGTGGAAGGGTTAAAGTAAGGCGCTCAGTGTCGAATCCTTGACGCGGCCTTCCACCTAGGAAACAATTCTTATTGAATACTTAGTTGCGTAAGGTTATAAGTGCAAACGATGTGCTCTTTCAAGCATATATACCTCGTTTGAGGATAAAATTAATGTGACCATAACTGGCATCTGTACAATGTTTTGGTATATACACAGGTAAAAACAAGTTAGGAGCTAGTGATTGGGTTTAAACATTGACTGTTGAAACCACTGCGAATAAAGCTAGTAACAGAAGCTCTTATGGAACGACAGGCAGCCTGTGATCATTCGATAGAGTTAAATGATGTAGAAAGTGAGAACACAGTTAATGATTTAGATCGACACTTAAAGTGCAGTATTACACTTTTGGATGGTGAAAAGTTAAATCGCCACTGACGACTGTAGTGTTCAAATATATGCCATTTATTAACACAAATGTGGAAACATCCGGGCGAAATTTGATAAGAGAAATCTGGCTGTTCAAAATTTGTTATATTCTCTGTCTACGCTTTGACCGAAAAAATTGTCTTCGGGGTTGCGAGGGGGGCGACTGCATGGCCCCACTTTGACTCCGTCAATGCACCAAATCGTTTTAAATTGCACACATCTTACATTAATCTCGATGATCTCGAACACATTTGGTGATAAAGCGTGGGATGCCGTTTAAATTTTTAATTACCCTACGGTAAAATTCATTCTATGAAACATTTTTCATTAATTTCTGGAGAATGGATTTTAATTTCTCATATAACTGGCGAATATAGCAGTCAAGATTTTTTGTTTCAAGAATGATGACAAGTTTGAGGTGTTAACATTGCAGAGAAAGTTAGTTTAGATTCACAGGTAAAGTCATTTTTCAATCCTTCAATAGTTATTATAAATTTTTCAATCTCTTACTCCACTGATATCTTTCTAAATATCCGAATTGCTATTACATAAGTTTAAAAATGTTTTAAAATTGTAAAATTTTCGTACCGTGTGGGACACGGGGACAATGAAGAATACAATCCATAGAAGCAAGACAAATCCGATTTTTCACGAATACATCTCTGTTATCAAGTATGATTGTGAATTGCATTCATTTGCGAAACAATGGTTCAAAATCTGGTGGCGTTTAACTTTTTGTTCTAGGTAGGCCTATAGATCGGGACCAGAACAATCCTTGGTGAAATAACAGTCCTAACCGGGCGCGCTTGGGGGTCCAATATGATTGCATAGATCGGATTATGATAGCGACTGTTATAGACTTGTGATAGCAGTCTAATAACTTAGATGATTCGATGAACGACTCTTTTTATGTAGAGAAGGTCTGCCATGAAAATAATGTACTTCTGAACTGCTGTCATGGGATTATGTTATAAGATGATTTTTTTTTTAAAGTTTTCAAAATGGAAAGAGTCATATCCTCTGCAAGATTGTGCTAGTTTAGTGTAATAGTACGATGTTCACAAATTACATCTAATTTTCATTTATATTTTTTCAGAATGAAGAGTGTGAATGTGATATCACGAATTATTATATTATTAATATTCATGCCACAGATTACAACAACTTATATAACATCTACAGCTCACTCTTCTCTTTTACCAAAATCTCATCATAGTAATATCTTTTATCCTCAACATTTACTTAGAAAAAGGTCTATAGTTCTCATCACTACGAAAAGAGATTCTTCTTACGCTAAAAAGAACTTTTGTACAATCATTTGTGCTCACTGTGAAAATTTACTTCATCGTAGATGGTCAACGCTTTGTGAAACAAAATGTTTCATGCAGCATCCAAACTTTAATTTATGTATTGCTGCATGGAGAGCACAGAATAGTTAAAATAATATTCAAATTATGTTTTGATCGCAACTAGTACATTTCATATGGCTGTAAGAATGCAAATGTTCGCTGTCCGGTGTGGCAGGACTATATGTATATGCAATCCTGGGTCATCTTAGATGTGCGTAATAGCCCCGCTATTTGCTATTTTTTGCGATCTAACGGCGACTGGAAAGTGCTTGATCGCGGTCAAATGAAATGAAATGAAATTAAATGAATGAAGTTTTACGTCCTACCTTTCTGTTGATCGCGGTCAAAAGTAGACCTTATTTATACGATATGGCGTGTGTGCTGCGCTTTTTTTGTCGCTCAAGGAAATGTGGCAATAATTGCACGATGTCTGGCGTCCCCAGTACGCTCTGAGTCAATTTTTCGTCGCTGTAAGAAAAGGCATTGTAAAGAGTATTTTTTTTTTTTTTAAATGTGTATAAGGGACATCAATTTCCACCATTCCAATTTTCAATCAAACGTCCGTGACTTCTGTCATTCCAATTAAACTAAGTGTTTGATATTCACTAATCGCAAATATGCTTTTTCGCGTTAGTGACGTCATCAACTTTTAAGTTTTTGTGGAATTTCAGATATAAAAGACGGCTGATTGAAAATTGAAATATTGCAAATTGTTGCTTCCACATTGTTGTGTCCCTTTTTATACGTCCACATGAAAATGTGGTCATATAGCCGTCACCCCTGTCCGTCTGAGTAGCTACAATTTTCATCTGATTTCGATTAAACTTGGTGTTAGGGTGTATTGAGACGAGTCTCAATGTTGTGAGCATTGGACTTGATAGGATCCCGGTCAAGTATGAATTTGATGAATTTTCGATGAGCTTATTTTGAGTTATCGTCCTTGACTTAGTAAATTCAGGTCAAAATTTGTTTATGGGCATTATAGAAACTACAATTTTCAATGGAATTTGATGAAACTTGGTGTGAACATTGGTACGATCTCGGTCAAGTTCAAATTTGACAACTTTTCGATAAACGGATTTTGAGTTATTGCCCTTGACTTAGTAAATTCGCATCAAAATTTGTTTGTTGGCACTATAGAAACTACGATTTTCAATGGATTTTGATGAAACTTAATTTAAGGATTTTTTTGTTGAACGATTAAACTGATGGGTTGTTGCATTTGACTGAGTCAACATTATACCTGAAGAAGCTAATATAGCGAAATCCGGATCGTATATTTCGAGGAGTCCCCCATTTTTTTGTTAATTTTTGTTAGATATTTGTTGTAAGTTGTTATATATTTTTTCCACTTTTTTGTCTTCTCAAATAAAAATTTACCGTTTTAGGTACTTTTTACCCTTTAAGTATTTTTTGTGCTTTTTAAGTACTTTCGAGGTAATGGTAAAGTACATCTATCAGTGTGAGGTTTCTTGCTTATGGATAGTGGTTCTTGCGAGGTACTAAGGCCAGAAGGTGATGGAGTTCTTTTGCGTTTCGGCGTAGGTCTTACATCTGCGATTAATGGTAACTGGTGTCTGTTTGGTGTAGACACTGGTTGAGATTCAGCTTCCATGTCTTCCACCACACCTACGTCTTTAAAAGAGTCTATGATTTTATCAAATTGATCAAGGGTATCTTTTTGGAGTCGGCAATTTATTCTTTATTATTTAGTCGAAATTTCCGTCTGCAACCCTTTACGCCACACAGATTCCTTACTCAAAGGAGCTACAATTAGCTGAACCTCATTTATCATTTAGTCAATAACCTCCAGAAGTTCAACAGTCTATTATATCATAAACCGTCTACCAATGCCCATACTCTTCTTCGCTTCAATGGAGTGGTCAGTGCCATTTCGGATAACATCCACTGGATGTCCCCCACTGCAAAAAGTATTTATTTTTCATGGGTCTCCCATTTAAACTGAATGCTCTAAAATTAGGAGAAACTGTGGTTAACCTCAGTTCGCGAAAACTTTCTCCCCTTGAAGAAAGAGTTTTAGATAGAGGTCTAACATTTATTCCGACATCTAAAACTCTTTCCCATGAACCAATTTTATCGTCGGTTGAACACGTCAATAGGACTTTTAAGTTAAATTTTTTTTTTCGGCAGAGGCAAGCGAATACCGTTCATTGAAAAGTCTGGTTGGACTCCACCAGACAGCGCGATTGACTCAGATATTTTGGCTACTTGCGATAAATTACATGAAGAAATATCTCATTTATCTTTGGTGAATGAAAAACACAACCTCAACCTCAAGTTTGAAAGGGAAGCTTTGAATAGCTTAAAAAACGATCAGAACATTATAATACGAAAGAGTGACAAAGGCAGTTGCTGTGTCATTCAGAATCGCGAAGACTACATTTTTGAATTAGAGAAACAATTGAACAATGCTAATCATTACCGTGTACTTGATCAACCTATTTTCATGGAAACTGCGCAAAAGATAAACAATATTTTAAAAACTTCAGTAAACAAACAATTTATTTCTGATTCCCAATCTTTCAGCGCAACCCGAAGTCCGTCAACGTCACATTTATACTTTACCGAAGATTCACAAAAACCCGGAAACTGAATGGTCTTTAGCCAATAGGATTCCTAAAGGCAGGCCTATTATCTCAGATTGCGCGAGCGAATCCTACCGAGTTTCTGAATACATTGACCATTTTTTACTTCCATTAGCGTGTAAGCATCCGTCATATCTTAAGGATACCACCGATTTTGTTGAAAAAATTAAAAGCTTGAATGTTCCTCCAAACGCAATATTTATCTCATTAGATGTTACGAGTATGTATACCAATATTGATAATAAAACCGGTTTAGACGCTGTCCGAAAGGCCTTTCTTCGAAATCCCTGCGTAGATAGACCCGACAAAGAAATATTAGAACTTTTGGAATTATGTCTAACGCGAAATGACTTTGCCTTTAATGAAAAAATTTATCTCCAGACTTAAGGCACCGCGATGGGCAAAATATTTGCGCCGAGTTATGCAAATATCTTTATGGCTGAGTGGGAACTGAAAATTTCTTCCATTTCCCCATTTGAACCTTTCTTCTAAGGAAGGTTTCTTGACGATATTTTTATTATTTGAACCGAGTCTTTAACAAATTTTTGGCAATATTTTGAAATTTTAATTAATCACCACCCTTCTGTAAAACTAACTGCGAATATTTCTGAACAAAGTATGGATATTTTGGATATACGGTATTCAAAGGACCAAGTTTCTCTCAAACAAACAAATTAGACATCAAAGTATTTTTTAAACCAACGGATACTCACCAACTTTTATATAAAAACTCTTTTCACCCAAAACATACTTTTACGGGAATAATCAAATCACAAATTTTGCTATTCCAAACGATTCTTGCGCAAAATTAAAAATGACACTGTTTTGGACCTTTTGAAAATTAATGAACCCCCTCCTCCAATAAATAACTTTGGCGCAATACCATCTAGAGGTTCTCGGTGTCGCACCTGTGAACATATCCATATGTCTCATTATTTTCAAAATAAAAAAAACGGAAAAATATTTGAAATTAAAGAACGTCTCACGTGTACGGATCAAAATATCATTTACCTAATTTCGTGTAAAAAAATGTGACAAACAATACGTCTGCGAAACCCAGAACGCGTAGCGAATTCGATTTAGCGGCCATCGCTTTGATATAATTCATAGCAAAAATAGACCAATTTCTCATCATTTTAATTCCATTGAAGACCTACTTATCATGCCTATTGAATCAATTCCTGACTCTGATCTTATCAAACCAAAAACCAAACGATTACAGAGAGAAAGCTACTGGATGGACCAACTCCAAACAGTGGCTCCAAATGGACTTAACATCCAGCATGATAATCAAATGATTCCATTTGTTGCCACCTTTAATCATACAGCTGCCAAAACCTCATCCATCGTCAAACAGTATTACAGTGAATTACAGAACAGATTTCCGAATGTATATACCAAACGACTTGTAATTGCCTATAAGCGCAATAAAAACCTTAGTAATTTTCTGGTCCGTGGTAGACTCGATCCCATTGAATCCAATAATACTTGACCCCCCCTCTCTATTTTCTAGCTCATTAAGTATAATATATTCTAATCCTTATATATAGATGTTTATCTTTTCAGAACCTATTCATACTCTCTTCTTTTAGAACTGGTAACAAGAAAACTTTGATATTATAGACTTTTGTTTATTGTAGATTACTCGTGGTTGTTTTTTTAACTTAATACTAACTATGCTAACTTCACCTTATCTTGTTTTGAACATTTATCTCTTTATTTGTGACCTTGGCCAGTGCTTTACATAGAAGTTTTTAGGAACTTCTTCACTCTTAACACTGAGTCAAAACGCGTCAAAAACACATAAAATTTTGTGTGATTATAATATTTTGATATATTGGAAAAGCTTGCATTTGATTTCAAGTTTTTGATTTCGGGGAAGGGAGGGTTTGATTCTCCCAAATGTACAGGCCTAGGGTGGAGCAGACACTTTATTTAAAAATTAGGATTAAGGGTCTTGATATTGGGTTTTCTTCTGTTCTTATTCTGATCTGAAATTAGAAAAAATAACTCGCCCGAAGGGCGAGAAGTATAGTATCTGTTATGTACTGATTGTTTGTAGTTTACTATGAACAATATTATCATTTAAGTTCTTATTTTTTGAATATGCAACTATCATTTTCTGCTTATAGACATGGGGGAATTTCTCTTGAAGGCTCTTATAGTGGGCATGAACTATCTTGCTTGCTCGATTGCTGGTTGTATTAAACGGGACAACAAAGGGTGCTATGCCTACATTATGATGAATATTAAGTCCTATAGGTCTTGCTGTATTCAATGTCTCAATCCAATGGGCCTCCCTAGATTGACGGAATTTGGTAGTTTCATCTTCGGGCAAGTCAATTTCTATACGCTCAATTGGGATTAGGGTGAGATCGTCTATTGAATGGTCGTCGAGGTTGAAATGATTAGAAACAGGCTTGTCTTTCTTTAATTTGATGTCTGACCTATGAGCATTAAAGCGAGTTCGTAAATTATTCTTAGTTTCTCCTACATATTGTTTGGGGCATTTCTTGCATGAAATTAAATATATTACATTCGAATGTTCACATGTTAGATGTTCCTGGATCGGGTACCTTTTATTCGTAGAGTTGCTTACAAAATAATGAGTCTCTGATATAAAGGGACATGTTTTGCATCTACTGGACAAACATGGAGCACTTCTTAAACCTGGAGGTACTTCGGCATAAAGTCTGTTTTTAGCTGCTATCTGTGCTAAGGTGGAATTTTTTATGTTTCGTTTAGAGTACCCACGCTCTTTCAGTTTTGAGAAAACAATCGTACAGGCTTGGTTGAAATCAGAAGATCTTGTACAAATTCGATGAAATCGTAAAACTTGTGACTTAATTATACCAGAAAAGGTATGTTTTGGGTGAAAGGAGCTCTTGTGCAAGAGTTGATGAGTATCAGTTTCTTTGAAATACACTTTAATATCCAGTTTATTTGTTTCTGCTATGGAATCTCCCTTAAAGACTGTGGTATCGAGAAAGTCTATGCTTTTGTCACTCACGTTTGCGGTTAGTTTGATAGAAGGATGGTGGTTGTTGAGAATTTCAAAGAATTCCCAAAACTGTTCGATAGAATAAGTCCAAACCATAAAAATGTCATCCAAAAAGCGTCCGTAAAAAAGTGGGTCAAATGAACAGAGGGGCAACACCTCACGTTCCCACTCTGCCATGAAAAGGTTTGCGTACGAAGGGGCGAATCGTTTGCCCATTGCTGTCCCTGAAGTTTGTTTTACCATTAAATGTGAAATCGTTTCGACTAAGACAAATCTCTAAAAGCTGTAGAATTGCATCGTCGGGTCTGTTTGGATCTGGGTTTCTATTAAAAGCTTTACGAACTGCCGTTAAACCACTAGTATTATCGATATTGGTATACATAGATGAAACGTCGATAGAAATTAAAATGGCATTAGAGGGAACTCGAAGATTTTTTATTTTATTGACAAAATCGGTTGTGTCTTTAAGGTAGGCGCGATGTTGGCATGCTAGTAAGAAATGATCAATGTATTCTGACACTGCATATGACTCACTACCACAGTCAGATATAATCGGGCGGCCTTTAGGGATTTTATTCGAGATAAACCACTCCTTGGTTGGATTCTTATGGATTTTAGGCAAAGTGTACAAATGTCTCTCGCGACAATCAGGTTTGGCAGACAAATAGTCATATTGTTTCTGTTTGAGATAACTAGTTTTGACTAAATCGGCAAGAATATTATTAATCATGTTAGCAGTTTCTTTGAAAATTGGTTTCGGTAAAATGGCATAATGTTTAGGATTATTCAGTTGATTCTCTGCTTCTGAAACGTAATCCTCCCTATTCAGAATGACACAACATGAACCTTTGTCACTCTTTTTAATAACAATGCTATCGTCTTTCTTAAGTAAGTTTAACGCTTCACGTTCCACTCGTGTGAGATTAGGCTTTTCGTGTGTTATGGAAAGGTTCACTGTTTGGCTATTCATACTCGCAAATGCTTTCAATATTTCAGGATGGATGGCGGCCTGAGGGGGTGTCCACGTGGATTTAGGAATAAACATTGTTCTAGCACCACGTGGGGGGTGGTTTCGAAAAAAATATGTGCAGCTAAGATTTCGTTGAAATCGTTCAATGGATGGTCGGAGATAATTCAAGTTAGCTATCTTTGGTGTGGGAATAAACTTAAGTCCACGGTCTAAGATTGAATGCTGAAGGGGTGTGAGAATTTTGCGGCTCAAGTTAACTACAGTTTGGCCTAGCGGTGGCCTCTCAGTATTTTTATCCCCAGTAATTAGTTTAAAGACTTACTCGATGCTTGAAGCTGGTGTATCCAAAACAAATAGATGCTGTTGCTG
>NW_008708133.1:1775623-1785352 GCF_000327385.1 Lottia gigantea | reverse complement strand
TGNCTGTGGCGATTAATTTCTGGGCTTGGTTAAAGGAGGTCTTTGGTATCTGATCACGGTTGTTGAGGCCTACATGAAGAATAATGGTAGTAGGTTTGGGATCATGGTCGTATGATTCCAGGATTGACTGTATGTGATGGATTTGGGCACCGGGGTAAGAATGTATTTCGGTGTCTGAACTGGTTTTGGTAATTCGATTCAGGTTAGATGATCCAATTATTAAGGTTGATTTCTTTAGAGCAGGTAGTTTCCATAATGATTTGTCCTTGGTTTGGTGATAATACGGTTTGGTAGCGGATATAATGGTCGTCGACGGTGTGATTGGTACTGGTTTGGTAGTTGTTAGAATTGTAGCATTGGGAACGGACTGGGATCTGGTTCGAGGAGGGGAAGGTCTGGATACACGTCTCGACTTGGATGGAGACTGAGGGGTGGTTTGCTGGTCCAAAAACGCACAGAAGGAAGAAAGGTTGGCGGATCCTGGATCACGTGGTGAAGATTCAGATGGTGTGGAAGGGGAAGACGAGTCTGAAAGTGAAAAGAGAAGGGGTGTGCCCTCTCTACGAGAGCGTTTACCTATGTCTGCTGGACTGAACTTCGGGCTCGTTTAGGGGTTTGGTTCGGCAGCGTGGTGGCTCTAGATGGTGCAGGTGTAGTGTCCATTTCAGTTGGTAGAGATATGGTTACTCTGGTTTTTGTTTCGTTGATTGTTTGGTAGAATTTGGAGATTACAGCTTGTGTGAGACGTTTCCCATAGGAGCGACGGGCCCAGGACAGGGCATGAGAAACGATGCGGTCGACGGCAGGTGATGATAAAGACTTGGTACGAATGGTGGTCAGCTTCTCTTGAAGTGTGGTTTGGTAATGGTCGATCAGGACCTGCGTAACCTTACAGAGCCATGTCCGATTGAGGGATCTAATATTCGCGTCGACAGCTGATGTTTTCATTGCTGGACGGATAAAACTATCCAACTCAGAGACTTTGCGTTTGAAGGTAAACGCTGGTTGGCCTTGCTGTTGAAGGGTAAGGATTGCCAAATGATGGAGGCACTGCAAAACTTGGAAGAACACCTTCACAAAGGGTTCTTCCTCCTTATGAGTGGGGACTGGTTGGCGTCGGTGGGCTGGTAGTCGTTTCTGTTGTTGGTCAGGTCGATGGTTCCCTCTTGATTGGTAGGCTGTGTTGTAGATAGGTCGGCGATGGGGTGGGATATAGCTGGATGGGTTGGTTGGTGGTCGGCGATTGGTAGGTGGTAGAGGTCGATGGAAGACAGGGCCGTTGTAGGGTACATGTTATTGGTGTGGTTGACGATTAGTGTTTCTATTTCTGGCTTCTTGCCAGTGGTTGTTGTAGTTGGGGAGCATAATGAAAATAACTTGGGGTTAGAAGGGAATGTACAGCGGATGTAACAGGAGGAAACTGTATATGCTAGCGTGAAAATGTTGGGATCAAATTATGCAAATAAGTCAAACTGGGTTTGAGGATATATAAAGCAAGATGAAAAATGCAAAAAAATTGCCCTTGACTTAAAACATTTGTTCATGCGCTCAATAGAGTCCAGTTTTCATTCGATTTGAAACTTAGTAGGATCATTGGACTTGATAAAGGCCTTGAGTAAGGAGTTGATTACTTTTTATTGAAGATAAATATATTAATTATTATGGTTCATGTTGCTCTTTATTGAGTCTAATAATTTAACAAAACGGCTGTATGGATGTATGTTTACCTTGCCTGGCAAGTTACCTTTTACAATCCCTTAAACTTGGTCCCTATCAGAGGTCCACATATTCTCAAAAAATATAAAAATAACCGTCACAAGATGCTTTTACTAAGGAAACAAATGGAATTCAGTTGACTCTACTGGGATGGGCGACATACCAGTATCATGATAAATATCAGTATAGGAATCGTTAGTAATATCGCCTGATTAAAATATAGGCTACCCAAACCATATCGTGATATATATCGTAATTATCATGATATATCGTCAAATTTTTGTCCAGATAGGATCTTCTAAACAATTTTAACAATACATGTATTTTAAAGTGATACTACGTCTTAGAATACACTCGCCCTGTGGCTAATATTTGTGTTTAACAGTGACCATTGGTTAAATAAGTTTGCATCCTACACTTTATCAAATTTGAAAAAGCGGCAATAAAACTATAATCATAATTTTAAAAAAAAGTTAGCAAGCCATGAATTCGTTCAGTTTGAGAAAAAAAGAGTCTGGGTAACAAGCGCTAAAACAGGAAACAATCATCTTCCGGTGTATACAAACAAACTTTGCCAATGATTAATATTCTTTGAAAATTGTGTCAGTGTTGGAGTATTCATTCTAAATTATATGAATTGCTTTTTCGCGGAGTCGCTTAATCTCCTACGAGGCATCATTATTCCGTCTTCAAAATATGACAATGTCGAGGTCAATTCAAGAGTAGAGGTCAAGGACGCGGGAAACCCCCCTTGAGAGTTACTTCCCCTTGAAAATTACACCGGATTTCCTAGACTCACGATTAGAAAATCGCTTAATGGATGTATTAAGCGTTTTATAATTAATTACTTGATTTTGTGGATATATCGGATTACAGAGGGATTTTGAGTATAGTTAGGACATCAGGTAAGTCCACTGATGGATGTTATTGGCCAAATTTGAGCAAAATTAAAATTTTATGTTCATCCTAAGACGTAGTATCCCTTTAAACAGATAGTTTTTTTTTCATGATATTAAACGCTGTGGTGTTTTAAGAGATATTTATTGATTTTGTTACATTTAAAAATTTTAGATAGAAGAATAACCATTTAATTTTGTTTCAAAAACCTGTAAAACCATATTTAAAAGCGTACATATCATATATATTAATGCTCAATATCGTATTAAGTAAGTAAGTACTTTAGTTTAGAAACATCTACCTCTATTCCAGACTCAGATAAAAAAAAAATTTCAGAAGCCGACAACTGTCAACATACCTATCAGAGGGTGGAAGTCAATTTATACCCAAAGAGAGTCACATGGTGTTCTTATTGCTATCTTTAGACTATGAATTAGAAGTATTTTAGGGTAATTAACCGACTCGCAGACTATTATGTAGATTTCATTGATTGTGTAGCTTTACGTGGGATATAACAATATGTATATGGGTAACGGTTGGTGTGATGAGATCTTGAGCCCATTTTGAAGTCTATAAGCATTACATACTTGTCAATATGTTTTATTAGTCAATCTTATTAAAATAAATTAATACAATTTCGCTTTGTTATTATTTATCGTTAGTCTCCATTAAATTAGATTACAATTCGTTTTGTTATTACATGTAGTTTTCGTCGGTTTCCATTGTAATCTACAAAGATTTATGCCAAGGTCGGGTACTGTCGGCGTTAATTTCAACCAATCACAGCTCGTCTAAATAATGTCAATGAATTGTGGGATGTTTTATTTAATGTTCGGCATACTCTCTACCATCTATAACTTTTAAATCGGTGTAAAATATGTAACAGTTTGCCCAACTATATCCCTAAACAGAAAGCATCATATAATTTATTCCTTCGGAAAAGAGGAAACGAATATTAGAAAAATATCTTTAAAAATAAGATCCCAAATGATCTAAAATTCTCGAATAAACAGAAAGGTTGGAGGGCGTATTATTCTACCGTAGGTAATTATTGAAATAACAAGCATCTGTGACAAGCATTATTTACAGGTCTATTAAACCTATTCAACTGAAACAAGCGCACAATTCATGAACATATACTTTAATTTCGTTTCAATTCTGAACATGGGACTTACGGTTGCCAGATGTATGGAAACAGACACAGAAAGGTAACAAGTTAAGTTATTTTATGATATTTTTAACAGTCTTCGAAGGAGGGGCTGTTTTTGCATTGTTGTAGGCGTAACATGATTGTGTTTAAATTTCTAGACAATTATGACAAACATGATCAATACGTATTGTAATCGTAGGTGACGATATCCGAATGTGAATCGAAAAATAAGAAAACATGTCTTAAAACAGTTGAAAACTGACAGTACAAAGAATAACAAAATAATTGAAATTTTACTTTTATTTTTGATTATTAATAATAACAATAATAATAATAATATCTTTATTACAAACAGGTAGAAAATTAGGCCATACATTGACTGTTCATTTTTCCATTGACTGTTTTAGTCCATATAATTTTTATATTAATATATAACGAAGAATTCTGTTACCATTATGTAACCTTTATTATCATTACAAATCATTTAGACAATGGTTATCGGACATAGGTTATCGGACATTAAAAGCATATAATAAGTGGTCTTCACAGAGTTAATAAAGGAAAGGGAAATACAATTGTAAAGTAATTTGTCAAGGGCAATAATTTTAAAATAATTTATTGAAAATCGCAAAAACTGTAACCGCTTGAGACTTTGTCAATAAAGATATTAGCCTACAAAGTTTCAACAAAATATGATCAATACTAGCAATTATATTAAATGTGAACAAATGTCAATCTAAATATTGGATTATAAGGTGTATACTCCTAGACTGTTCAAGCTAGTACTAAAAAGGAAGGATGATTGTCTGAACAATATATCGGGGGTCTCAAAAAACGTCTATATAATTAAAATTAAAACTTAAAAAGACAACTGAAAGTAGTCTCTACTTTTCAAAAAACAAAGGCACACATTCTTTTACCATTTAAGAAGGGTCGTACGTTTATCAGCATCTAACACTTGAACCAACAAGCGACCAAATTTGATTTGATATTGAATTATATGGAGTTTTACACCATACATATTACGTGGTCCAATAGGACACGCAGTTTGCAATAAGGTACCTTTACCGGGACAGTGACATTAGCGTACTCCTATTCAATTTCCAACTACTTAGGGCCTCTCATTCGGCACAACCGTCGTCAATGTTCTTTAGTTTCCTTGAGTTGAAAACTAGCACGTTCGTCCCGAAAATGAAACAAGTGAGGACCTACAGTTGCCCGTTTTTATACGCCAATATGGAAATGTGAACGTTTATTGCCGTCGCCCCTGTCTGTCGATCCGCCCGTCCGTCTACATTTCTTGTTGGCGCGATAGAGGCTACAGTTTTTAAACAATCATGATGAAACTTGGTATTCACGTTTATATTCATGAGACCTCGGTCAAGTTCGAAATTGGTTATACTCAGATGAACGGTTTTAGAGTTATTGCCCTTGACTTAGTAAAAACGTGTCAAATTTATTTGATCTCGATGAAACAAGGTATGCATGTATATATTGATGGGATCTCAATCAAGTTTGAAATTGGTAATAATTGGATCAATGGTTTCAGAGTTATTGCCCTTGACTTATTAAACGGTGTCAAATATGGCTTGTAGGCACGATAGAGACTACAGGTTTTATCTGATCTTGATGAAACTTGGTATGCATGTGTATATTGATGGGATCTCAGTCAAGTTCGAAATTAGTATTATCGGATGAATCGTTCAGAGTTGTTGCCCTTGATTTTGATTATAATCGGGTGAACAGTTTTAGAGTTGTCGTCCTTGTGTGTACTGTAGCGATGAGACTTTTTATTACTTCATAAAGTTTACATTGTATTATTGAGTCTGCATATGGCTGTTAAATGGCCACAGCACAGAAGTAGTCCAAAAATACGGATAATCGACAGTAATAACGCCGAACACGTTTGGAACAATTTTGAATAATCTTCAAAGTATTTAAGCATGGAAAAATTGTAATAGCAAGTTCAATAAAACTTGAAGGGAATGTGTACCTTTATAGTAACAGAGGGTGTTAAAAACGAAAGGACACAACTTTCAAGAAAGATTGACCCCCTTCCGCTGCATTCCGAGATACAAGAAGGGTGAACGGAATTCATTTGCATTAAATTTGAATTTTAACAAAAAATTACAATGATTTCAGTGGTTTTTGACGTTGGTAATGCCAGAACTTTCTTAATTTCACTTTTAACCAGAAATTGTCGCATAGGGGGCCAAATAACTTAATGGTGGTAAAAGTACAGTCAATTAGCCGTAATGAGTTTACTGTGTAATTATGGTAAACAATTTCAGCTCACTTTCCCCCAACTCGTGAATACATTTTTTCTTAGTGTGTCAACACTGACAGTATTGGTGTGGAGAAGAAGGTAAGGTTTTATACAATCTAATCAATCAAATATAGTTATTATAGTTCTTCTCAAATTTTGACAGGTTTTAATTTAAGAAACGACTGCAAGGAAGAGGACGTTTAGGCTATATTTTGAAGAACAAAAAAAAAATTCGCACCAACCGGAAGTGATGCAAAATTTTTGATGGTGTCAATTTGTTTTCTGTTGTAATCTGTTTTGGCACCAGAAATTTCAAATGCATGCATAGCCGAGAAAATAGAAAATTTGGTCAAATTTTGCGAAATTCGACTAAAAAATGTGTGCTATGAATTTTCAAAATTCGAACTGCTAGCACATAGGATATTCGTGCGAAATTCTTCAACTCAAAACCCGAGCAAAATCGCTCCAAAATTGCGCCTTCCAGAGTCAATTATCTACTTTTTGCACATTTTGCAATGTGCCACTATCCGTCTTGCAAAATTGTTCCAATTTATATTCATTTGTTAAAACACCGAATATGCAGATCCAATGCATTGCTAATCTTGCTGTAGGCTAACTATTACCGTTTCTGCAGAGTACTCATCACAAACTCATAATTTTTTTGAAAGTACGAAAACAAGGCAGGGCGTTCCAAACGCCCTACAATAACGCAATCGTAGAGTAGAGTTTACATGTATATTGAAAATTCTAAGAACACATCAAAAGAGAAAAAGTCCTGAACGATTGTTGGACTAAATTTATATCATTACTTTGAAAAAATAAGAAAAAGTACTGAACAGATTTAAATACTTTGATATCATAATAATAGATGAACATTTTGATATGAATATTAAGTGGGGTTGGAATTTGTCAACTTGGTATCTTGATCGTTGAGTCCATATTCTCATTACTAGCTCTGCTATGCATTCTTCACACTATTAGCACTTAGTTCTTTGAACCGAGTTTCCCTTATTTTGTAATATTATAGTGAAGATAGTCGAGCTCTAAACTTAGTTAAACAGTCACACAAAGTCTTTGTTTTATACTGCCCATTTGAAGTAATGAGGAATTTCGTTTTAAACTGGTGTGGTTTATTTGATCAGATTATTGACTATACAAACTAGTAACATGAACTTTTCTTTCTCAGATCATGTTACCTGTGTCCATGCATTTTAAAAGTGTCTCGAGCCCTATATTAGTAATAACGTTTACACGTTAACTTATTATATTAACTTGAACACACGGTAAAAACTCGTACATATGTCCTTTTAAACTTTTCTCTCGAATCAGTCAATTGTGAGTGTAAGTAAAGATGGTCGATATCGTCACAAAATAGATGGATAAAACACGGTTGATGCTTTTAATTTTTTTATTTATTTATTTCTTAAAAAAATATAGATGTTAATATTTATTGCTATTTCTATTAACTTGCGGCTGATGATGACTTTTCGATATACTAGATGTTAATACCGAGTGTGTATAGATAAAATTTCGTGAAATATTTTCCTATAGGTGCCGTTCAACAGAAGTTAGGTGAATTTGTGAATACACTTTTATTAAATCTTTAGCTAACTACCCACAAAAAAATGAAAATTTTTGAAATTGGTTTTCAATTCAAGAACAGGTTTTGATATGAGGCCATGGAAAATAACATTAGAAAAACATCCATTGTAGCGAATAACAATAATGTCAGACAGTTTCGTATATCGACAAACATATTATTACATCTAAAATATTATACAAACAATTAAAATGCATTGTGCCCCCCGCATAGCATACCAGCTGTCGGCGTCAATGTGTCGTTGATGTGGGAAAGGCGTTTAGCCTATTTGTGCGTGTTGCCTACAAACTCAATGTTAAACAAAATTATCGTGTAGCCTACCGTGAGTTATTAACAAAAAGGTTCATTTCTTTTAATCATTTGAATGAATATAAGTTCCATGATGCTCAAATATTACTAGATATTGATTAGGATAGCTCATTACGTTACACCCTGATGACTATCACCATATCATATTATTACCACCGGTCTCTATAGAACGCTCTATATAGTACAAGGTAAGCAGACTGACATATTTTCAACCATATTCCTGTTCAAATATTCTGACCAGAACAAAGCATTTTAGCTTTTAATTGTTTTAAAAATAAAGAGTTATTAGATCTTAAATGATCGTTTCGAAAATATATCTTGAACCATTAAGTATTGTAGTATTTTGACTATTTTATATGAGAGGCATTTTTGCGGAAATGTTTCATTTGAAAAAGAAAGAATTGTAACTAAACCTGCTTTGCTGTTTTCTATTCTAGATTAATTCTTTCGCTTCAAAATATCAATCGAAACATTTAACCTTCTTGTGGCAATAGCAAAACGATTATTAGACAGTTAATGCAAAAAACTTGCGCAATGACGTGGTACATCCACTATTAGTGAAACTTTAGTCATGATTGTATTCGAGTTTAAATTCATTATAGCCCATGGTTGAATGTTTTAAGACATGGAAATGACATAATAATTTAAGAATAAATCAGACTATCTTTAAACAATTCTTTGATATATTTCAGAGAGGTCAATTACCAAAAACTCAACATATAGTATTTTGGAAAAAATAAAAGAATCAATTTAGATATGACGTATAAAAATAATTCATTTTAAATACCATTGTGTAATAACAAAAATACTAGAAGCAAAATGGTGTCTATTTCGAGAGAATCGTTGGTGTTGGTCAACGATAGGCTGCAGGCAGGATTGACCGATGACGAAAGAGTATTTTTGATGGCAGCCGAAATGGGTGATTTGGAAACAGTGACCCGAATGTTGGATTCGGGTGTCGTGTCGGTAAATTGTGTTGATCAACAGGGCCGAACGGCTTTAGAATTGGCGGTAGTTGCTAATGATGAAGGTTTAGTCGCCTACCTCTTGGACAAGGTTCCCGAGAGAGTTGTTCACAGGGCTTTGTTATGTGCAGCAGAAGATGACAGAGAACAACTATGTGAACTTATACTACAACATCCATTATATAGTAAAGCAAAAATTCTAGATCCAACTCAAGATATTCCTTCTGTGGATACATCTGTTCTTGGTTTACTACGAGACGGACTGTTGCGTGCCGCGAAGCACAACGATTTTCAAATTGTGAAAATGTTTATGACCCGTGGTGTAGCTCTAGAAAAGCCCCACAATTACTTTTGCAATTGTACTATTTGTACCGAAGGAAGGAGCAAAGACTACAAAGTCTATTCAAAAACCAGACTTGATACATTTACAGCAATAGCTAGTCCGGCCTATATATGTTTCACTGAAGACGACCCTTTGCTGGCTTCATTTAACTTAAGTGTGTTGTTTCGGAACCTGGCAGAGCTCGAGGGCGAATCAAAGGTAAGAGATATCGCAACATTGCATCCCTAAACCATTCATGTTATACATGTGGGAATTTATATCATTAGTAATATCGCCTGCAGATTAAAAATACCGAAATATCGTCATATCGTTATATATGTAGTTATCATATATCGTCAAATTTTTGTCCAGATAAGATCATCTACACAATTTTGAAAAGTAACTAAATATTTGAAACTTATGTTGGTTTATTTTCATGATATTAAAGACTGGGTCGTTTTTTAAGCNTGTATATTGCATTTTTACATTAACATTTTTTGTTTC
>NW_008708133.1:1754631-1775573 GCF_000327385.1 Lottia gigantea | reverse complement strand
GGGGGGGTGGTATATTCACGTTGCATGACAAATGCTATTGATATACTAAAATGCAATATCGATAAGACCCATATGTTGATCAATGCGAAAAGTTTTAGCAATATTAAAACTTAAAACATCTATTTACTAGAATATATGTTGTAATTTTAGCAAATGTACATCGAATTAGATAATCAATGTCAAAACTTTACTTTGGCCTTACTGGAACAATGCCTTAGTTCAGACGAGGTCAAGGCCTTGTTAACTGGTAAATCACATATTAAGGCATCTTCTGAACTACCAGATAGCGAGGAACCTGACCAAATATTACCAGTACTTGGAACTGCAATCCGAATGGAACAGAAAAAGGTATTTTTCATACTTCAAACGTAGAAAGGATTGATTTGATTGGAAATGAGAATCTATATAGTGAAAGAATGGGAATGATACATTATTGTACAAGACAAAACGTTTATACATGTATTTATAATTTTGTACGCCAAAATGAAATGTGTCACATAATATTTTTTTGTAAACTTTGTCCTAGGTACAATTGCTCATAAACACTAAAGAAGTACTGCACCTGATGGGTTAATGAAGACGGGCACATCGCTTATCTTACTGTCCAATCATTTTTGAAAAAAAAAACCATTTCGTTTTACTGTTCAAGTTACCCATCCCTTTCATCGTTTTGTCCATTGTAGTTTGTTGCCCATAGTCAATGTCAGTCTCAGATAACAGAACTTTGGTATAGTGGAGTTCCAGCTTTAAGATATCTTAACAGATTTTCCTATTTAATGTTATCTATACCAATAGGTTGTATTTGTGTACCTATTTTATCTATTGCATATTTAATAGCACCATGGAGTCGGGTAACTATATTGAATATTACATCATAAGCGTTTTTATAATGGAGCAAATAACTGCTAGAAGTGAGGCCTGTTATCTTGTTTTTGCAATTTTTATAATAATAATTGATTTTCACGATATGACATTAGGCTATAGAATGAATTACTTTAGACGCCATGTGTCGCCATGTTATTCATATTAAATTCAATCCAAATTCTTGTTCAGGAATGTGAATTCGTCACTGCTTATGGGAAATGTAGTTCTATGTTGATGCACTCTACGTAAGAATTTCGAATTCAGAAATTAATTTATTTCAGGTTTCCAACATATTAAATACACCTTTGATGAAATTTTTAAGTTATACATGTTCGTACCTTACATTTCTGATTGTTGTTATGGTAACAAAATTAGAAGTAATGTACGCCTTCGATAGTTTTGCCTGTGATGACCCTGCACCATTTGCTCTAGCTGTTGTAGTTTTGGTGGTTTTATGGATTGTTGGTATGTATTATAAAAGATGACTAATGGACATTTCTTCATGTCTTAAAATAAATATACTATAACAATAAAAACTCAGTTTAAGCTACCAACTCACCGCGTTGATCCGGAATTCAGCGGAAGTTGCGTATGTGTCCTTCAAATATTTTGATTTTCTTTGGATAACAGTAGCCTAACATCTCGAAATTATGATCACCAAATTAATGTCACTTTCATGACTTACTAATATTGAGATTTTAATTCGTAGGAACATGTGTCGAACTTTTATTCCGATAAAGGAGAACTCAATGTTGGGCTCATCGGTGCGTAACGTGAATAATTCAACGAGTACATAATATTAATCTAAAATATCATATTATATTTGATTAATGCCAACAACGTGCCAACCATACAAAATATCTCGTTTGGTATAAAGTTAAGATACATGTATAATGCAATTGAAAGAGAACAATACAATAATTTAATATCATTAGATATGATTTGATCAGTTTCCTAATTAATTGGGTTTAACTCTCCAAAGTACATACCAAAAACTTCTATTATTCATATCGAGTCTAAAATAACTGGAAAATGTTGTGTGTTAATGTAATCAATTCATTTGTCTAAGATGTTAAACGAACGCAGCCCACAATAATGAACTCTTACATTCCCTGTGGTATTTCATATTTACATACACTCTGTAATAAACCTTACTCTCAGAAATACGTATATACCTCGTAGAATTAAAACTCTGAGATATGACAATTTAATATCTGGGGATCGGTCTAAAAGTCTTCGACCATGAATATCAGAGATGCTGATAATGCTAACCCAAAGACTAAAGCTATACTATGCGAATATTTTCAATAACTTCGGTTCCCAATTTTTGCGATAATTCTTGTTTGAAGCTGTACAATGAAACATAGCTTAGACTCATCTTGCAATAAATATTGTGAAT
Organism: Lottia gigantea; assembly: GCF_000327385.1. NCBI lineage: Eukaryota > Metazoa > Mollusca > Gastropoda > Lottiidae > Lottia > Lottia gigantea. The sequence goes on along the minus strand of NW_008708133.1, from coordinate 1,773,310 downwards.
ATTGTTGCATATTGCATATATTATCTTGCCTGAAAAGTTATCTTTTTATTATGCTTTAAGGAACACCTTCACTATCCGTTCGATCAATCACACCTTAGTTTCAGGAAGCAGGATTTTTTTTTAGCTTACATAATCAGAAATAGTGTTCACAAAAGTTACAAATTCGACTCGAATTTTAGTGAGACTATGCGATAGGAATAGTCAGTGAAAATTCTTAAGATTATTAAAGCACAATAAAAACCAAAATCAATCTCGAAAATGCCCTTTAAACCGATCGAGAGTATAATCAGTTCGTACCAATGGTATTTATTATAAAGTGAGAAATGTAGAATGCATCCATGCGAGCTCATCTTATTGTCCAATATATTCTAATAGGCCTGATACTTCCGATGTATATTATATTTACCATTGTGACACATTTTCAGGATTAATTTGGGAAGAATGTAAACAGATAATGGACGCTGGTGCCAAAGATTATTTCAGCTCATTTTGGAACATGATGGATTCTTTAATGTTAAGTCTTTTATTGGCATCATTTACCTTAGAATTAGTAATTCCATTACGTTTGCAATATGTTTTATCAGATCCAAATAATCCTCATAATAGTAGTATTACACCAATATGTGACAGTTTACGAAAGGGAGAAATCAACGTAGATGAATTCTGTACCGTTGGTAGAGCAAGTGGCGCTGTGGGTAAGTGATTCGGGAAATTTCTTAACATTTGCCAATAATACATACAATTTGGAAGAATTTACCAAAACATATGATGCTACAAAACGTTGGAATTAACGACGTCGGACATTGCGACTTGAAACGTTACGTTTTCTTCGCCTAGTTTAAGAATTAAATTACATTTATATCTTGCAGTTGTATGGGAACCATCGTGGATACCTGATCCTGAGTTAATCTCAGATATATTATTTACCATCGGAACTGTGCTGAGTATCGGAAGATTTTCTTTTATTATGCCTGCTAATGAGGCATTAGGCACTATGCTGGTATCATTCCGTCGAACATTAATGGATTTGTTCAAACTGATGGGAATGTTTGTATTAGTAATGATATCATTTACTTGTGGTCTGGCAGCTCTATATGCTCCAAATAAATGTATGAACGATTCATTTTCCAGGTATACTCCCAATATATTATCATTTTTTATAAACTATTTAGATCTATTATCGAATTGTTCTATTATAATCACACGCAATGAAGAAAGTTTGATGAGTGTCGGATAATGATGTATTGAAATTAAATTAAATCAACCACAGACTCGTTATTGATTCTCGTATTTCTTATTGATATTTTCTAGTTTTGGTGCCAGCTTATTCACCTTATTTTGGAGTTTGATTGGAATGGGTGAAACCTCTGCTCCAACTCTTACAAAACAGGGACCCTTAGCATCATTAACAAATAACGATGGTAGAAACTATGGCGTAGAAACAGTTGGATTCTTCCTTTATAGTTTCTATGTCTTTATATCAATGGTTGTTCTTATTAATTTACTTATTGCTGTGATGTCTAATACATTCCAAGAAATTCAGGTAATGAATTTGATAATGTAATATACCTTGATATCTATTGACACTCATTGATCTGGGTTCAACTATCACAAACATACCTTCAGTAAAACATTTCAGTGCTAACCTAACTGTAAAATTTATATAAGATTTAGTAATTGAGTATGTTAGGAATCATTTCTTCTCCATTTTGTTACATTGAGGCTCTTTCCGAAAAAAAAACCGAGATTTTGTAGCATACATGTCGTATATATGTATCATTTTGTGAATTTTAGGTCATAGCTTATCGTGTTTCTAGATTAATATTTCGATTCATTTGAATGTTTTAAGGATGAAAAGGATACAGAATGGAAATTTGCCAGGACTGAGTTATGGTTGTCATTTATAGTACCCGGTTGTCCGGTTCCAGCACCATATAATATTATACCAAGCACCAAAACTATATTCAATGCGATATTGTGGTTATGGAAGAAGTTATGTTGTTGTTGTCATGTTCAAACATCTAAATGTTTATGTAAATCAGAATATATTTTGGATATACTGAAGAGAATTGGGTGTTTAGCTGAAGCTGAACAAGAACCGGAACAAGTAAAATATACCTACTTACAGGTGCATGATAGCTTGCTTCTTTTCCCCTTCCTGTAGTTGCTTTGTCGTCTTAATGTATTTATTCTGTTAGATACAACACAAGATTGTCTTAAGCATAATCAATATTATAGGAAACCCCAGCTGAACAGAACAACATATTACATATTGTGTACTATTCAAGCACGTCTTAATAGTACTCTAACCCTGTACCCTTGTAGTATCTGTAATCTCTAATATATAGTATGCTTAGTAGTTAGTGTATCTCTCTCATCTTTCTGTTTCTTGGCTCTTGTGCGAATTTAGATGTGAGTTTCAGTATTTTCTCTATCAGGTTAAGTTTCAATCTAATTAAACTCAGATTGCAATTTCGGATCTTTTTCGTTTTCTGATACATTTTTTTACATTGTAATCTAAGTAGTTTTCTACCAAAGCCTGTCCAAACGGTAGTATTTTAACCAATCACAGCGTACCATGTAATACCAGCTTCTTGGTAAAAATTGTGGGGCAACAACATATATGTAATGTGATAAATAATGAATAAAATGTCTGTGATAAATAATCAGTAACATATCTGTGATAAATAATAATAATATATCAGTCATAAATAATCATTAACTTATCTGTGATAAATAATAATAACATGTCTGCGATAAATAATCATTAACATATGTGCGATAAATAATCATTAACATATCCGTGATAAATAATGATAACATATCCGTGATAAATAATGAATAACATATCCGTGATAAATAATGAATAACATGTCTGTGATAAATAATGAATAACATGTCTGTGATAAATAATCATTAATATATCCGTGATAAATATTAATAACATGTCTGCGATAAATAATCATTTACATATGTGTGATAAATAATCATTAACATATGTGTGATAAATATTTAATAACATATCCGTAATAAATAATGAATAACATATCCGTGATAAATAATAATAACATGTCTGTGATAAATAATGAATAACTTATCTGTGATAAATAATGATAATATATCTGTGATAAATAATCATTAACTTATCTGTAATAAATAATAACATGTCTGCGATAAATAATCATTAACATATGTGTAATTAATGATAGCATGTCTGTAACTATTTTTTCTGTTATTGACGGATAAAATTCAAAATAGAGGAAAGTGTAGACTACCTGTCTTTATCATTGAGGCTGCCAAACCAATCAATGACAGACAAGGGATTTGCCCATTACTTGACACTTATTTTTGAGCGGACATCGTGAATTATATTTTCTAATATTTTCTTGCTTACGATGACCATTTTGTTTTTAAGTCGAGTTGATAAGTCTGCAAGGTAAATCATTATCAATGTTATTCTAATGTAATTTGATGTATTATAAATATGCATAAATAATACTTTGAAAGATGAAAAGTAATAAACATGGATATAAATATGATATCAGTGATGATAATAATAATAATGGTAATAAAGATGATGTCAGTGATAATAATAATGATAATAATAATGAATATATCAGTGATGATAATAATAATAATGGTAATGAATATATCATTGATGATAATAATATTGGTAATAAATATGATGTCAGTGATGATAATAATAATAATGGTAATGAATATCATGTCAGTGATGATGATAATAATAATGGTAATAACTATGATGTCACTGATAATAATAATAATAATGGTAATAAATATGATGTCAGTGATGATAATAATAATAATATTGGTAATAAATATGATGTCAGTGATGATAATGATAATAATGGTAATGAATATGATGTCAGTGATGATAATAATAATAATGTTAATAACTATGGTGTCAGTGATAATAATAATAATAATGGTAATGAATATGATGTCAGTGATAACAATATTAATAATGGTAATAAATATTATATCAGTGATGATAATAATAATATTGGTAATGAATATGATGTCAGTGATGATAATAATAATAATAATGGTAATAACTATGATGTCAGTGATGATAATAAAATAATGGTAATAAATATGATGTCAGTGATGATGATAATAATAATGGTAATAAATATGATATCAGTGATGATAATGATAATAATGGTAATAATTATGATGTCAGTGATGATAATAATAATAATGTTAATAACTATGGAGTCAGTGATAATAATAATAATAATGGTAATGAATATGATGTCATTGATAACAATATTAATAATGGTAATAAATATTATATCAGTGATGATAATAATAATATTGGTAATGAATATGATGTCAGTGATGATAATAATAATAATAATGGTAATAACTATGATGTCAGTGATGATAATAAAATAATGGTAATAAGTATGATGTCAGTGATGATGATAAAAATAATGGTAATAAATATGATATCAGTGATGATAATGATAATAATGGTAATAAATATGATGTCAGTGATGATAATAATAATAATGGTAATAAATATGATGTCAGTGATGATGATTATAATGGTAATAACTATGATGTCAGTAATGATAATAATAATAATGGTAATAAATATGATATCAGTGACGATAATAATAGTAATGGTAATAAATATGATGTCAGTGATGATAATAATAATATTGGTAATAAATATGTCAGTAATGATAAAAATAATAATGGTAATAAATATGATATCAGTGACGATAATAATAGTAATGGTAATAAATATGATATCAGTGATGATAATAATAATAATGGTAATAAATATGATATCAGTGACGATAATAATAGTAATGGTAATAAATATGATATCAGTGACGATAATAATAGTAATGGTAATAAATATGATATCAGTGATGATAATAATAATAATGTTAATAAATATGATGTCAGTGATAATGATGATAATAATAATCATACTTGTAATAAATATGATTTCAGTGATAAAAAGTAATAAATAAAGTGTGTGACAGAAATAATATTATACTATATAACATTGATGACATATTTCAATTTCAGTTTATAAGGCCATTATGATGTGGACGAAAGCAGGTAGTTTTTCTCTACGTATAGAAGATAAAAAATGAACAAACATGAAAATGCAATATTTATTACTTCACAAATAAATAATTAAAGAAATATAGTTATTAATTTCTCAAATAATTAGAATATAAAAACCATTAATGACTAATCATTTCTATTGACTAATTACTGTAATTACACACCTTTCAATCGCAATCATTATTTATAATTAATATAATAGATTTGATCTATTTTTGATCGACATTTCTGTTAACCTACTAGAGCTCAATAATTTATGTCCATTTATGCCAGTTTAAAGGTCAACTCTGATTTGAGAAGAAACCACTATGTCTCAGTATGTGAAGCTGGTTTTGAACTTTGAGGCGTATTTTCATGGGATTATATTTTCTAGTCCTATTATAGATGCTGGTAGTCGTTTGGATAGAAAAAAAAAACCACACGTCTTATATGTATTTTAAAGATCTATTGACGATTGCTTTTAATATAAAAAAGATTGGACTATACGGTGAATTTTTCAACCCATAGTAAGTATGGGCGTATGTAGTTGTCCCTGTCGGTCCGTCCGTCCGTTTACATTTACCTCGTGCTCACTCTACAGGCTACAATTCTCTATAGATTCTTTTGATCTTTTGTATGTGTGTCAATATCATTATGAAGATGTTCACTATTGAATTTGGTGATGTTCCGATGATTTTCTTTAGAGATATCGCATAAAACTCTGATATCGCGTTTTTCACTTATTTGGCTCTACTGGCTACGATAGAGTTTGTTTTACAGTTCTTTATCAAGCTGCTGGTGGGCGTATTCGCTTGCGAGATTTGCCACAAGCCTATGTTTAATTGTTCATTTAAACTTGATCAATACAAACCATGATAAAAAATTGGAAAATGTGTTATAAGCCACATAATATATAAATCATGTGATGCATATTAATTAATACAGCAATCGATTTTTATCTTCATAGCATCATGGGTCCGTTCGTACAATATTTAGTTACATAATTTTTACTTTGCAGTTATATATTCAGAACATTCAATAATGTTGTTCATTCAAGCAAACACGCTGCTTGAATGTTAAGTTAATATAAGTAAATATTATATAATATAAATTTAATTTATAAAGGCATGGACACAAAATAGCACTTATACGTATTAATATTGTGATATTAAAAGGGAAGAATGCGCCAACTTCAAAATATCATGGATTTAATAAAAATTTTGTTTCCTCTGATACATAGATTTTTGTTAAGTCAATATCAGTTTGACCATAACGACCATAACTGTCGATTACTGTATCTATTGCTTGGTACTTTTTGGAAAGGGCTGATTTTAATCCTTTCTTTCACGATAGGCCTAATGTTAATTTAAACTCAGCTTTAAGACTATGACATGTATTTATGAGATATGTATAAATTAAAAATAGGCAATTTGAATCGGTGTTTATGATAGTATCAATACTGATTCTATTTGCCAGAACATGTTATTTTCATAAAAACATAAATCTCTCTGTGACTGTCATAGAATTTTGTTTATTATATATGTAAAGAAATGCTCGAAATTGAACGTGAACATTCAACGAATGTTTAAGCTGAGTAACGTGTTATGATTCACGTTATTATGTTTTCAACTTGTTATTCTATTAATGAAAAGGATAATGCCTGTTTCTGAATGGTTGGCAAGTAACAAAAGGACTATAGGCCTATCTTAATATGGCGTTTTGATATAATTAATAACTATTTGGAGAATAATGACCCGAAACAAACTTGAGTGATCTGACACAGCAACAAATTCAAACATGTCTTTACCCTCACAAGGACCGGTATCATAAATTTTTTTTGCACTGATATGTAATAAGAAAAAAAATGGAAACAATTTGGATAGAGTCAAAAATGTTAACAATCTGAAAATAAGATGTTTTACTACGTGAAAACACCATCTGTAGCAATGATAGCATGGCCATGGAAAGTTGTGAATGTCGTATTGTATTTTATTTAAAGAATAATGTCATAATGAACAATTTATTGTATAAGGTGTTTTCACGTTTTTTTGCAAACAGTATGATACCGGTCTCTATGGATACCCTCTGCCTATGCTTTCTATATAAGGTGCTTGTGATTTCAGGCCGAAGAATCTAACGAACTGTCCGAAATAGAGAGCAGTGGTCAAGGTTCAACTATTCAAGGGGTAAGAAAAATGTATTTTGAGTTTACAGTTCGTGGATGTCATTACAATGCTGTAAATCAGTACTTTATCAATACATGCATCACAATTAAGTTCGGTTACTATAACCGATAATTTCTGTAAAGAAATAATACCTCAACGTCATTTGGGTGCATGGTATTGTTTTTACTGCCCCATGGTTGTATATTCTCTGCGTATTTGTTGTTATGCAGTTTCCATACTTTGCTAGATGTTTAATTTGCTAAGCAGTAGTTGGCAAATCTTAGATAAGTAACGAGATTTCTAATGAAGTTATCTTATGCATAAACCTGTATTATTATTGAAATAAATTTTCATTGATAGGATTTGATGACACACTTGATAAGAAGATATATAAGACACGCTGAACGATTAAAGTTAGAAGGCGATGAAGGTGAGATGCTGTCATTTTCATTCGAAAAACATTGGTATTATTTCAAGAAATCCAACGGATCAAATTTTAAATTAAACAACACAAAATTTATAATAAGGTTTTACAGTATTGAAAATACATCATCTTTCTCTATATTTGACGCCTACTTCGTATATAAAATTACAAAACGTAGACTGCTGCAAGCCACATGAGTGAAGCCAAATTAATTTAATCTCAATATTTCTGACCATGTAATGTCATTTTGTCAAGTTGATTGTCAGAAAAAGATCATATTCACCTGACGTCACATTCTCTTTGTCAGTACAATCTATAACTAATTAATGGACAAACGGCACTCTGTGTGAATATTGAATTTTTAAACAATCAAACATACGTAAAACATGTATATTATATATATATATTTTAAATGGTTATTATGATAAACAATGTAATTCTCTTTCAATAAAGGTTTCAACACATCGAAACATAAAATTGTGTTCTATAAATCTGTGTATCTATATATTATGATGCGTAACAATTGATAAGCAACAAATCATGATCATATAGCACTATAAAGTCCAGTGTTTATGAAATGTAGGGCAACTATCATTGTCTTTCAAAGCGTAATTGCATCTTTTCTTCAACAAAATAATTCAGGTCTGACCTTTAAGGCCATGCAAATTATTGAAATTTTCTGTAAAATTAAATTCAGGAACTTGGCATAAAAATCCTTGACATACCTATTTTGTTATGTAAATAATTATTTTCATATGACTAATTCTATACTGTTTATAATTTCTAGACGCCGCAGAAGATATGATGAGAAAGCACATTGAGAGAACAGGAGCTAAGATAGAAAAACGTGTTGAAGATCTGTATTCCAGACTTGGTTTAGTAGAGAACAATATGACAGGGGTACAGAAAGGAGAAACTGATATTGTAAGACTACAATTAGAACATCTTGAAATGTCCAAACAACAAGCTGAACAAAGAGATCGAGAATTAAGTAATTTTATGAGGACAATGGATCAAACTAAACTAGAGCTTTTATCTCGAATGGACGCTGAAAGGATTGAAATAAATAGACTGTTGCAGATTCAAAAGGATGAAATGATGGAAAGATGGGACAGAGAATACGAGGAAAGACAACAAAAGTTGAAAGAGCTTGAAGACCTTCAAGTAAGAAGACGTCAATTACAAGCTGAAAAGGCAGCACAAGAAGCTAAAATAAAAGCTGAAGAAGAACAAAGAAAAGCTGGTGATGAACAAAGAGCAGCCGATGACAAAGAAAGATCAGCTGATGACGAACAAGCAGCAGGAGACGAACAAAAAGCAGCTGATGACAAACAATCAGCAGTGGGTGACGCACAAAGAGCAGCTGCTGATGACAAACAAACAGCATCCGATGACGCACAAAAAGCAACTGATGACATTCAGAAGGATTTAGATGATGTTGATGATGAAATTGAGAAAAAAATACAGGAATAAGACATTCAGTCTCGTATATTCGTTTCACGTAATTCATGTTTTAGGAAACATTCAAAGGGACATAACTTCTATTTTTAGCACGCCAAATTGTCATTTCTATGTTATACGGAATCCTGTGTTATTTCAATCCATCCATTACCCAGCACTTTCATTACAGCCATGACGATTCTTACTTGAAATTTGAAATCTATTTGTTGTCCTTTATAAGTTTCTCCATATTATACCCCTTAAATTTTTTTTTCAAATAATTTTTAATTATTGCTATACATATAATATTGTTAGTTACTCTTATATACCCTCGAATAAATAAATTAAAAAAAAATAACCTGTTTTAAATGAATTACGTGAAAATGTATCGGCTATTTGAGGATAAATGGAATCCTTATTCTGTTTATCCAAGTACAGTTTTTTGAGCACCCATGTAAGATTTTCGGTGCATGGTTTAACGCTAAAAGATACACCTTTCTGAAAATGAAAACGATAGATTTCTGTGAAGTCCTTGGTTTTTTCTTTTAAGTGAAGCTGGGAAAATGAAAATCTGTATTCAACGTAAGTGGCCTTAATAATAATCATGTGTAAGTGTGTAATAAAACTAAGGAGTAGTATACCATAAAATTGTGTTCCGTTATTTAATATGATCTCTACCCCTGTGGGTCGTTAATGAGAATTTTGTTGTTAACAGCGTTCCCCCCAAAAAAACATAACTTTAAGAACTCCTTTACAACCTTAAGAGCTATTTTGCCCGTAACAAGAAGTAGTTGATGAGATCGTAGGCTCCCATGGCTGACGAAAAAGATCAAGATCCAAGAGTTGGATTTTTCTGAAATTTATCACCGAGCAAGAACTTTTCTAATCTCGTTTGTTTCTGAAAAGTCTTAAATTATTTCAAGGTAAGATAAGTCGGTACACTTCCTGATGAAATTCCTTAAACTGTAGGCAACTGAATTTTTCTGAGGTCAATATTATCTAACTACTGATTGGGTCTTCTGGTTTCCACCAGTTGATAGAAGTTAAAAAGTTGATAATACATCTTTTTGCTCAATGATGTCACAATCATTTTCTAGAAAAACAGATTCAAGAAGTCGATGAATTGTGGAAATAAAACAGAATACATAAAATAGCCCTACATTGGTCAGAAGAGCTATTTTATGTACTTTTAATACCGTCAAAGTATCGACAATTTTTTTAATGAACTAGATCTTATCTCAACCAATCCTGTACAATTAACAAAGCCTAACGAGGTATACAATTATTAATGATAATCAATACAAACGATAGCCCTAAACTTTCAGAGAAGTTGTTCTTTAGGGGTAATTCGGGAAGTTAGGGTAACACGGAAAAAAATCCACTCACATTGAAAAGTAATGGTGAAAATTGTCTTATTTACAAGCAAATACAGGACGAAACAAAATTCTGTCAGTGAAACGAGTTAGGCGAGTTATTATCATTTAATAAAATTTCAGATCAGAACAGAAGAAAAATACCCAAAATTTTTACAATTATCCTTCTGCATGTCCCATCATCTCACAAAATCTGAAAGAAAATGCAATTTCAGACATCAAATTCCAAATCTATTCCAAAAAGTAGTCAAAAATAGGAAAAACCCCAAAAGAGAGAGAGAAAGAGGATTGCTAAAAAATAGCACGGACTACATTTATATAGTACAATATCCTTCATCAGCCACACCAAACTTTTCTTTTCTTTTCTAATTAATGAATCATAATTAGAATTAAAATTTTCTGAATATCGATTAACAATGTTTAATCACACATTAAAATATTAATTATCGAGGATTGTGATAGAAAAATTCATAAACAAAATAATGGGTGGGGCTTACCATAGGTTAACTTTGGAATACTCTGGATTTATTTCCTTCGTGGGTTTACCTCTATACATTTAAAGAACATCTAAATTATTCCTTCTTGCCTTCATATTTTCTTTTAAATGAGAATTTAACTATATTTACCTTTATTATTTTCAGCACAATCAAATGGTGGTACAATCCTATTTTTATTTGGTCTATATTATCTTGCTCCATTGCTTCATTGGTCTATTAAGATTCCTCTTATTCATTCCATCTATTTGATATTTTTGATTGCTCCATGAAATTTAATTAAAACTAGAGAACTAGATTGAAAATATCCCACAATCATTAGCAAAGCCATTACTATTAATGAATGTGTTACGAAATATTTTAGAAACTTAAAAAAAAAAATACACGATAAAATTTTTATCTAGAAAGAAATTCAAAGATGGAATTTCACTATCGTGTCTTTTCATATTGAAAAGCGCTGAGAACGTTTTTGAAACGTAAGTTTAATTAAGGGGATGCAGTAGGCTACTCTGTTTTATTATTATTTTAACATCATGCGGAATTATCATGTTCATCTCGAAAGAATATTAAAACTGAATAGAAATAGAAATAATAAACTTTTCATATTAGGAGGTGTATCAATCTAAGTGAGTCAGAATGAAAACTTGTATTTGGTGCCAAAAAGAGAAAGCATACCCTGCCAAGCGCATACACAAATATGAAGGAAAAAGCTTGACTTCTAACTGACTAATTTTAAAAGTTAAAGGGAGGTAACTTATGAAAATATATTTTGATGACAATATTTCCATGTTTTGTGTATTAGAAAAATGCTCCATTCATTATATGAGTTAAATAATGTAGGCCCACATGCATAAAAATGAACACGTTTCGCCTACATTTGAATGAAATGTTTGATACACAATTGGTGCAAACCTTTTGAGCACGCCATGAAAGTTTATTTTAATGGAATTAATTTTATGTAATCCAAAAGCTAATCAACTAGGGCAACATATCACGGTAATGAATGGAAGCCATAGTTTGCCGGAACTATGCCAATTTTGTCACGTGATCATGTGATTTTTGTAGATCTAACATAAGATGCTGGTCGTTCAGGACAAAGTCAACAAAATAATATATGTATTCAAACTGATAATGGAATGTATATTGGTAAACCGATAGTCATGTCACAATATAGCATTAAATGCATAAGAAAATGTCAGGTTTATATCCCAAAGGCTCTAGATGTAAAGACTATAATTAGGTCGCAATATTTTATTACTGCTGAATACCGGAAGTAAAGAGTCTCGCCCAAGAAGACACAGTGAAATTCACCATTTATTACAGAGACTGAGCTTTGCGGAAACTGTTGAGGATCGTAATCTAGATATATTTTTTCTGAAAATCGGTTCATGTAGCAGCTAGGAGAACTAGAATAATGTTTTTAATCCCTTTAAAAAAATAAAATTCCATAATGAATGTAGGACTTAATATCAAATATCTATTATGTTTATTAGAAAAAAATCTTTAAAACGGCCAGATTAAAAACCTGTCATCACATGTTTAGAAAAATTGAAGGAAGATGGTCGATGTTCGGTTATCGAAAGGATTATTCCTTATGGTTTTACATTCAATAATTGTTGCAGCTCTACAAAACACCAACAACAATTCAGCTAGTGGTATTTCGAATTGCAGTTCCCCAGAATCTGATGTTTGGTGCTGTAAATGTATAACAAAAAAGTTGAATGGTCTGGGTAATGAAACAAATGTTATTAAAGGTATTGAATTCTTTCCCGTTGAAGATATTTTGGATGGACTTGTGTTATATCCGGATTACTCAGATTTAAAAGATGCTGACAACAACACTATTTTAAATCAATCCAATATTACCAATTCTAATAAGACGACTGTGGAAAGTCAAGTTGGCATTTCCCATGCAACTTACACTCGCTTGAATATTGTCATGGGACATATTTGGTTCCCACTGTGTGCAGTTGGACTAGTTGCTAATATATTCAACGTAGTTGTTTTCTTAGACAAGAAGATGAGAAATGCTACTAGTATTTATCTGGCGTCTATTAGCATTTTTCAGTCTACTTTTATGATTGTTACATCCATAAGAAGGGTTCCTCAATTGATATATGGTGAGATAGAGCAACGGACCACCAAATTCTATTACGTCAATGTTATTTACTTGAGCAGTTTTGGAGGCACTACCTTAATAAGAGTGGTATACTGCATGGTTATGTTAGTGGCGTTTGAAAGAATGCTAGCCATATTATTTCCTCTCAAAAGAGCTAGATCCCGATTAGTCAAGTCTCCAGTTCTATCTATTGTTACTCTGTTATTCGTTTCCCTTGGTTTTCACACTTTTACTACCCTTAACTTTCGTATCTCCACGTACCAAAGTGAAACCGGAGAGGCCATTTACGCATTAAAAAGGACCGAATATGATCAAGTTGTTCTGAATAATTTTAGTGTGGCATCCAAGGTACTTTTCGTCTACATTCCACTGACTGGTATCTTTATATTTAATATGATTTTGTGTGTTTCACTTAGACGAAGCTCGCAATCTAGAAAGGATCTTCATGAAGTTAACGAAAATAAAGGAAGAGAAAGACAAACGACCATTGCAATATCAGTTTCAACTTTTATGTTCTTAATGCTCAATATACCGATGAGTACGAATTCTATTTTTGGCAAATTGTTGTCTGGATATGGTTACTTCTCACCATTAAGATACACGTTCTTGTTTGTACAGGAAATGGGTAACATACTAAGTTTAATCAGTTACTGTGTGGATTTTGTTACCTATACATGTATGAGTAATAAATACAGAGAGACTTTGACGAGAAAATGTTGCCCATGTCGATATCGGCAGAGGCTCGAAAATAGATCATTATATGGTGTGCCAAGTGTTCATTCGGCAACGCACCACTCAGTAGTGTAAACAACAGTTGATCAGGGATCAAGTGAAGTGAAGAACAAGAGGAATTTGTGCTGAGGAAACCAATCTTCGAGAAAGTAAATGGAAATTTTTTTTATTAAAATGGAGATCCATTAAAACAGTACTGTGGTGGGTTAAGCAAGCGAGGCAGGACATGCCTGCGATTGGGTTTTGTGGTGTTAATAAAAATAATACATCTTTTAGTTGACAAGCTACTTTGGAGTTATTGTCCTTGACTTAGCCCAGCTTAGTCAAAATTGGTATAAGATGTTCCAGAGACTTTATTATTTATGTTTATGATACTTGGTATGCATAAATCAGGCTTTCGCCCTCCCGCTTTCAATTTTCATCTTTTTCTATACTGAAAGAAATGGCCTTTGATAAGGTGGTGATAATGGCTTAGCCGAAAAAAATAAAAGTAGATTGTTGATGTAAGAAGTGCCATTTATCATCATTAAGTATACAATAAATATTGCAACATGACATATTTGTAACAAAATTACACGAAATAATATGTATTTTATTTTTTATTAAACCAATTGTATGGAGCCAACAAAAATAACTATATATATATAGTAGAATGTACATGACTGTATTCGTGTAATAAATGTTTATAAATATAGATCTATATCTAATAAATATGGTGTTTTTATTCTGCTCAGAGGGTTTTAATGAGAAATATTTATCACATCGTTTTTATATAAAAATATAACAATAAAAGATTTTCTACATAAAAATGAGTAGCCTACATGTATATTGTATAAAAAGGGTTCGCTTTTTTTGGCACGATGAAGAGAATTTGTTCGAGATATTTCATCTAGTATAGGTTTGACCTCCGCGCTGTTTAGAACCCAAACCACTTTTTACAGACTAGTAAAGTAGTATACATATTGTACAAAGCCCAGAATGTCGTGCTTCTGCAACCATTAAGAGATATACTTGAGGATTGATTTTATAATATATATATATACAGTGTACATACAGTAGTATCGTCTTCTTCCCGACAAACCTTACAGTAACCACCTACATTATATTATATAATAAGCAAGCTCTTTTAAATTTACAGCCGACTGAAACTTCTGTAACGGTCAAGTCTTCATACAAATTTCCCCGTCTACATGTCTCGGAGTTCGATGTCGGCTGGTTGATCATCAATCATGGTTCTTCTTGTTTCATCGTTTGGTTTCTCGCGTGTTCTCTTGATACAACATATCAGATCAAGATAACTTTCTCTAACTAGGGGATAAATCAACCACAGTACCGGGGTAACCCCTGAATTCAAATAACCAAACCAAATTGCAAAGTCCAATAAAGAAGGGGCGATGAATGTTTTATCGATCGTTTTCAGAAATACAAGGACGAAAAACGGCGTCCACATGACTACGAAGACGAGGCTAACTAAACCTACGGTCAGGACCTGTCTTGCTGGGCGTTTGGAGCTTGGAATGTATCCTCGATCCTGCCATCTTCTTCTCAAAACACAAAGCATTATCAAAATGGCGAAATTCATACAGATGGCAAAAAATGCTGGTACAAAAAAACTAATGAAACAAGATGCTATTTGAAAATCTCTTTGAAGAACCAATAGGCAACTGTCTTCTGATTTAAACTGACTAGCTTGTCCATTTAACCAAATAGGTAACACTAAACCAAGACCGATAATCCAAGGTAATAACACCATGACTGACCCGAGAATATATTGTTTATAACCCGAGGAGTAAAATTTCGGCCAATTGAGATAAATAAACCGATCATAACTGACCATAACAATGGCTATTATAGACACAGTACACATTAAGATGTCTGAAATCACCCAAAATTGACAAGCTTCATCACCTAGCTTCCAGCTACCAGCCAAGATGAAATCTACCAATATTGGGAGAACGAAGATTCCTACTAAAATATCGGCTACAGCGATATTGACTATGTGAATTAAAAACATGTTGTTCCTGCGGGATTTGTTGATCATAACGCCAATGATTAAGGCTCCATTACTAAATAAAATCCACACTAATAATATAATTCCCAGTGAAGCCAATCCAGTGGCTGTTTCATCTTTAACTACTGGAGCAGTAGAATTCAAAGTAGTATTTAGACTTTCCATTTCTATTTGTTGTTTATCTTAAAAGCTGAAAGAAAGAAACAGACAATTGTGTGAGCCGTGAAATCTGCCATTTTTATACGTCCGTCCGTCAATATTTCTATAGAGACTACAGTTTTCATCTGATTTTGATAAAACTTGGTGTGATGCTTTAGATTGATAAGATCTCGGTCAAGATCCAATTTGATATATTTTCGAAGAACGGTTTTTGAGATATTGCCCTTGACTTTGTTAAAACGCGTCGAAATTTGTTCAAAATAGTTCGTGAGCAGGATTGAAGCTACAGTTTTCAACCGATTCTGATGAAACTTTGTGTGATCATTGGAATTGATAAGATCTCGGACAAGTTCTAACATGATGCATTTTCGATGATCGGTTTTTGAGTTATTGCCCTTGACTTTGTTAAAACGCGTCGAAATTTGTTAAAAATAGTTCGTGAGCAGGATTGAAGCTTCAGTTTTCAACCGATTCTGATGAAACTTGGTGTGATCATTGGAATTGATAAGATCTCGGACAAGTTTTAACTTGACGCATTTTCGATGAACGGTTTTTGAGTTATTGCCCTTGACTTTGTTAAAACGCGTCGAAATTTGTACAAAAAAGTTCGTGAGCAGGATTGAAGCTACAGGTTTCAACCGATTTTGAGGAAACTTGTGTGATCTTTGGAATGATAAGATCTCGGACAAGTTCTAACTTGACGCATTTTCGATGAACGGTTTTGGAGTTATTGCCCTTGACTTTGTTAACACGCGTCAAAAGTTGTTTTTGCCCTTGATTAGAGCTGTGTGATTTAATTGTTTGTTGTATTTGGGTTATTGATATTGATTTTAAAAAAATTGTGGAATTACTCAGCATAAATAACTGGCATATATATATATATGTAAATGAATTCAAACTAATAAAATTTCTTCAATATGAGAAAATTCGTACTTTAGTCACTAAAGACTGTTTTATCATTTCTGACAGCTGCCAGTGGGCGTATGTTACCTTGTCTCGCAAGCTATCTTTTAGGAAGAGTGATCAGACAAATCAACAACAAAAATCATTGGCCTGTAAGTGGTCATTACATTCCACAAAATGTCTGAGAAAATTTTAAAACGTTATAAATAGATGGCCGAAAACTGTTGTCCCAGTTTGTTATCGAAATGTCAATCTACTGTTAAAATCTGAAAGAATAGCAGTTTCAAAATTTCAAAATTCGAAAATTTGTCGCAGACCTTTTTTTTGCCAAATTTTGCATTTTTTTCATTTTTTTTGCTTTTTGTCTGATTAATCTGAAAAAAATTGAGCAAACACAGTTTAAGAATGTAAACAAAATGGTACAGTCAAATTTTCAATTTCACTTCCGGTTTAAACAGGAAAACGATGTTCACTTCCGGTTGAATATCTTCCGGTGTAATTTATATAGGACAAAAATTTTTATGCTGATAGGTAGACAAAGTTATGACAAAAAAACGAAGAAAAAAAAATCCGGAACAGACGTGAAACTTTGGCCGCCATTTTGATTTTTCTGAAATGATTCGATTTTTATTCAGACATAATGGCTCATCCGATTTAAATGATTTTGGTGTCAAATGAAAGAAGATAAAAAAAAAACATGACATTAGGAAGCCGTTTTTCGATTCTCAATTTTGCTTTTTTGCAACATCCGGTTGAATTTTTTCAAAGTTTGAAGGGTCATATCTCGTGACCGTGAACTTTGATGACCTTGACCTTCATAAGGTCAAAGGTCATTGACCTTAGCTATCAGTTAATACTTTGACATTTGACCTCCGACATGTACTTCCGGTTTTATAGCTGTCCGAAAACAGCCAAATTCGCAACTTTGGACTGCTCTAGCACGTGACCTATTTAACCTAGAGGGTTAATTTTTTCGGATTCTTAATGTGCTTTTCATGCTCTTTCAAATGATTTATAACAATCGTTTTTTAAAGCAAAATTGAAATTCGTGAATTTTTCAAATTTGAGTTTTTTTTTTACAATATTTTTGTTTCTTTGAGCTTGGTGTGTATATATCTTATGACCTATTTTATGTAGAACATTGAAACTTGGAACACAACAAGACAATTTGAATATGAATTAACCTATGACAAAAAAGTTGAGGTGGGCGTGGCACATCCGGGTTGAATTACTAATTGTTTACATTTTGAGAAAGGGGCATAACTCGCATAGGATACATTTGTTCAAAAAGGAACTTTGCACACAATTACCTCATTATTTTGGCCAGTTTGTGTTAATAGGTCAATTGTTTCAGCTTTATAGTTCCAAAAAAGGAACGGGTTTTGAAATTTCCATATTTTCAATTTTCTATTTTGACCTTTATTGACTCTTGTTGACCTATATCTTTTGACCTGTATGATGTAGAAGCTTTAAATTTGGGATACTACATAATATTCAGAATATCAATTAACCTATGCAAAAGAAATTGTGGTGGGCGTAGCACATCCGGGTTAAATTACTCATTATTGACAATTTTGACAAGGGACTTAACTCGCAACGTATACATTTGTTCAAAATGGAACTTTGCATACAATTACTTCATCCGTTGAGCCACGTTGTCTTAGAAGTTCGATTGTTTCAGCTTTATAGTTCAAAAAAAGGAACAGGTTTTGAAAATTCAAAATTTTCAATTTTTGACCTTGACCTTTTTTGACCCTGATTTTTGTAGGAT
>NW_008708133.1:1734285-1754581 GCF_000327385.1 Lottia gigantea | reverse complement strand
CTTTGTTGACCCACTCCCTTTCAATGTTAAATGTCATTGACCTTGGCTATCTTCTGATACTTTCATTTGTGAGGTCTGTCTACTTCCGTTATAACAATCTTCCAAAGAATTCTTCTCAACTTTAGACTGCTCTTGCGCGTGATGTAATTATCGTAGAAGGTTGATTTCTTCAGAGTCTTTTGCAATTTGCTACATTTGCAAAGTCCCACTCTGTGCCACGTGTGGCTCTAGTTTTTTTTTTTTTTTTTTTTTTTTTTTTTTTTCGATTTTTACACACCTTCCTGAGCTTAGACTACAATAGTTGCAGCAACCATTCAACATTCACGAACCTTAGATATAGGCGACGATGTGCATAAATATGTTTTGGATCTTTTTTGCAAAACCGGAAGTGCCACATTTCAATATATGCAAGAATAGATAATCGGCTCTAGAAGTCGTATTTTTCGGTCGATTTTCTTTGGGTTTGCATTTTTGGAATCTACTGTTAAAATCTGAAAGAATAGCAGTTTCAAAATTTCAAAATTCGAAAATTTGTCGCAGACATTTTTTTTGCCAAATTTTGCATTTTTTTCGCTTTTTGTCTGATTAATCTGAAAAAAAATGAGCAAAGACAGTTTAAGAATGTAAACAAAATTTTCAATTTCACTTCCGGTTTAAACAAGAAAACGATGTTCACTTCCGCTTGAATATCTTCCGGTGTAATTTGTATAGGACAAAAATTTTTATGCTGATAGGTAGACAAAGTTATGACAAAAAAACGAAGAAAAAAAATCCGGAACAGACGTGAAACTTTGGCCGCCATTTTGATTTTTCTGAAATGATTCGATTTTTATTCAGACATAATGGCTCATCCGATTTAAATGATTTTGGTGTCAAATGAGTGAAGATTAAAAAAAAACATGACATTAGGAAGCCGTTTTTCGATTCTCAATTTTGCTTTTTTGCAACATCCGGTTGAATTTTTTCAAAGTTTGAAGGGTCATATCTCGTGATCGTGAACTTTGATGACCTTGACCTTCATAAGGTCAAAGGTCATTGACCTTAGCTATCAATTAATACTTTGACATTTGACCTCCGACATGTACTTCCGGTTTTATAGCTGTCCGAAAACAGCCAAATTCGCAACTTTGGACTGCTCTAGCACGTGACCTAATTAACCTAGAGGGTTAATTTTTTCGGATTCTTAATGTGCTTTTCGTGCTCTTTCAAGTGATTTACAACAATCGTTTTTTAAAGCAAAATTGAAATTCGTGAATTTTTCAAATATTTCTGTTTCTTTGAGCTTGGTGTGTATATATCTTATGACCTATTTTATGTAGAACATTGAAACTTGGAACACAACAAGACAATTTGAATATGAATTAACCTATGACAAAAAAGTTGAGGTGGGCGTGGCACATCCGGGTTGAATTACTAATTGTTTACATTTTGGGAAAGGGGCATAACTCGCATAGGATACATTTGTTCAAAAAGGAACTTTGCACACAATTACCTCATGATTTTGGCCAGTTTGTGTTAATAGGTCAATTGTTTCAGCTTTATAGTTCCAAAAAAGGAACGGGTTTTGAAATTTCTATATTTTCAATTTTCTATTTTGACCTTTATTGACTCTTGTTGACCTATATCTTTTGACCTGTATGATGTAGAAGCTTTAAATTTGGAACACAACATAACATTCAGAATATCAATTAACCTATGCAAAAGAAATTGAGGTGGGCGTAGCACATCCGGGTTAAATTACTCATTATTGACAATTTTGGCAAGGGACATAACTCGCAACGTTTACATTTGTTCAAAATGGAACTTTGCATACAATTACTTCATTCGTTGAGCCACGTTGTCTTAAAAAGTTCGATTGTTTCAGCTTTATAGTTCAAAACAAGGAACAGGTTTTGAAAATTCAAAATTTTCAATTTTTGACCTTGACCTTTTTTGACCCTGATTTTTGTAGGATCAAAGGTCATTCACATTGGCTATCTATTTATACTTTTATATTTGCTGTCCTATCTCAACTTCCGGTTTTATAGCCGTATATAATTAAAAATTTGGATGACTTGTATCTCGTAACCTTGACCTTTGTTGACCGTCTCCCATTCAATGTCAAATGTCATTGACCTTGGCTATCTTCTGATACTTTCATTTGTGAGGGCTGTCTACTTCCGTTATAACAATCTTACAAACAATTCTTCTCAACTTTAGACTGCTCTTGCGCGTGATGTAATTATCGTAGAAGGTTGATTTTTTCAGAGTCTTTAGCATTTTGCTACATTTGCAAAGTCCCACTCTGTGCCACGTGTGGCTCTAGTTTTTTTTTGTAATTAGATTTTACTAGGAAATCATGCCATTGTTTCAGCATGGCGAAAATTTAAACTTGTATAGGCCTAATGTCTAGAAATATCATTGGCTTCGAGCACTTAAATCTGATTATTCCATTCAAGCCAGTGCTTTCATGGAACTATGTTCGTATTACCTAGAATCGTGTCAATCGGGGTTACTTCCGGGAAACAAATGGGGCTAGGAGAACATTCAATCTTTTGGGGGAAAAAAGTTAAGAATGAAAATGAATTGGTGTTATTCTGAACCTGATTGGTCCAATGAATGCCATAAAATGTGCTATAAAGACACAGTGGGACAGTGACATTAATTGCCTACTCTTTGGATTTCCAATTGCTACATATCTTAAGCATACGGGCTTTAGCACATGGGGCCTCGTTTATTGCCTCGACTAGACGACTAGACTCTTTAAATGTCAGCCCCTCCGACCTGCATCACTCACTCACGGTTTCAAAAATCCGAAGGTTGGCTTATATTTCGACCTATATGTCGGGATTAAACACGATACAAAATGTTTAAATATTTTAATGAGTTCATGAATAGACCTACATGTGTAAAAGTTTGACAAATTATGGCTGAATAATTCGTAGTTCCATATAACCGATAGACTATTATATATAGAATATTATAGACTCTAGTTTTAATTGACAATAAAGTCTGATTGGTAAATACAAAGAAATCATTAAAGCCACCTAGCGGGTTTCCAAAGCGCTTCTTTAGAAATGTTTAGCTATATATAAATAGTAATCAATAAATAAATGATGAATTATCAAGGCGTATATTGTGCTAAACATGGACTATATGAGCTAAAGAATGGGGATTTCGTTTTCGCGTAACGTAGGTATATTCGGATTATCAAAATTTCATTCATAGGACAATCATAGATTGTAACAGTGGTCAGCTAGGTGCTAGCTTGTTGATTTATCTAATTCTGATTTTTTAGTACTAGACTTATTTCCACGACGGGACGTTTTTAGCATTCTAAATGTAGGATTCAATTCAAACTATACCGGAAGTAATTCAAAAGGAGACAATGAGATTTCTATAGGGGTCCCAGGAAATCTTTTGACCTGGGTCATATTCTGTTAGCTATACAGGTGTAGGCTACATATAATAGTATGTTCTCCTTCCCGTTCAATATGTGGTAAAATCAATAATATCTTAAACTCGGGAGGGCAATGAAGTAATTTATCTTTGATGCGACACAATCAAATTGCAATTGGGCAATATTATTAGTCATAATTATATAGAGGTGCATACATTTTAGGTTAACGTGACTGTGTAGGCTGATATACAGGTATGGGATAAACAAAAAAAGTAGGTTATTGTGACTAATAGCTAATCACTTTACTTGAATAGAGAAAACTCTACTTACCTACTTACTTTCAAAGTGTAGCTGTATTCGACAATAATCTTAGTGATATTTTTACATATTGTATCAAAATTTTCCTAAAACATGGCGATATCCTAACATCGTGTCAACAGTGTTATCGTATATAAATATCCGCAGTAAAATTAGTGTCACGTGATGACCCCCGGCAATATTAAACCGTTATGACATTTGACATTGAGTAAAGAGTATATCTCTATAGACCTACAGGTAATAACCAAAACGATATGAAGGTGCGATTAAATAAAACAACTGTTAAATAAAATATGATAAATTAAAGTATTTTAAAGATTCGTTGCTTCGGACTGATTTCTCGGAGAAAAGATCAAATAATTACAATTACTGACATCGGCCAAGGTGTTAGCTATCGATTTAGAACGGGTAAGTTTTTATTATCGATATGGGCTACAGATGTAAAATGTTACGGACTAATTTCCAAAGACACAAATTCTTACCAGAAAGAATATTTTTTTTATTCGTGGGTTCTATTCGCTCATAACCATGTTACGCATTTTATTTGGGTCATTTCGAATTCCTTGTTTTAGATAGGCCTACTCAGGAAAAGAATAAGAATAAAACGGTTTTATTAAATTTTAATTTCTGTTTTGTTGTAGTAGTAAAACATAGGCGGATGAATGCGGAGGAATAGGTAATTGACCCGAGCTTTAACTCATTATGAGACACAATAATTTCTTCCTGGTTCGATTGTGGATTTTATCATCTCAGGCCTATTAGGGTCCAGCTCCATGTTTGGTGATTTAAAAGCAGGAGAAGTGTGGGGATGTTAAGAGGTTTGTGAAAAATTTTCGTGCCGGCCTTCCGGGTATCAGGATCATTATTAGCTTACATTTGCATTATTCCAATTTCCGTCAGATGTCTGTGGTTTCTGTAATTATTGAAATACTTTACCATAGGTAACCTATAGCCTAATACTTATAAGTCATTAAGTTTCTGTGGAATTGCAGACCCACGGGCATGTAGGTCTGGGGCTATATATAGCCTACCTCTGATTAAAAAATGGAATGGTATTTGCAGATAAATTGCAAATCGATGCTATTAGACCT
This sequence comes from Lottia gigantea, assembly GCF_000327385.1. Lineage (NCBI taxonomy): Eukaryota > Metazoa > Mollusca > Gastropoda > Lottiidae > Lottia > Lottia gigantea. The sequence goes on along the minus strand of NW_008708133.1, from coordinate 1,749,793 downwards.
GATCACAAAAAGTGATTACAATCCTTTTGAATGTGCCACTGCGTAGTTATTTTTCCAGAATTTTCCAAATGGGCTTTCAATTTATAATTAGCGCTTTATGCGGACATAATATTTATATTCAGATATGACATCATCATTTTATTTTTAAAATGAAAATTACAAGAAATAGTCTCTGTCAACCAGTAAGTTTATTTTTGGACGCAGGATGCGCTCGAATATTGTTTCGGAACACAACCATTACTTTAATGAAAGCTGTAAAATTCGAACTTATTTGTCTTACAGGGGCGCAGATCGCTTTTTCAATGCGGGGGAGGGGGGGGATTTATTCAAAAGGGTCGGGCCGTATGTGCGAATTCGATTGCTGAGTATAGCGACATGAAAACGTTTCAGTTGAGCTGGTGGCGTTAATTTTCACCTAAGTGATAATTCAAGGAATAAAAAATTAAAATCATGAAATTTCACCAAGGTAAAAGTAATTTTCGGGGGCATCTGGCATGATACGAATAGATCCAGTAATAGAGCTCACCTTTTCTTTCTGGAAAACCAAGACTTTTAATCGTCAGAGAATTAAACGGAAGTCGAAGCGAAATACTGATCGTCGGAAAACAACGTCAACAAAGAAATTTTTATTTCGGATACCAAAAGATCTCGTTTTATATATTTTTTTAGTTAGATAAAATATTTTTTGTTTTGATTAATGATTATTTCAAGGCTGTGAATGACATTTTTTCAATAATTTTCAATTTAATCGTTTAAAAAGCGGCCGAAAAGATCGGCAAATGTTCCTGTCATTTGGTAAGTACGGTAGGGAGAATTTAGTAATGTGCGCATTCAGTCATTGCGTCTGTGTTCAGAAGACTTCGTGATACTCATCAAGTTTTTGATTTTCCGGATCAAATGAAGTGTTAGAAGTTTATATTTTTCTATAATTTCGGTCACAGATCGTGCGTTTACAAATTAACTGGCCCTCAGTACGAATTGGATGCATCTAGTTATTTAAAATCTCTCCATTATCACACGTGTTGTGTAATGATTGCCACATCCGCCATTTTCTTGTTTTCTGTGCAGAGTTGTTCTTTTCTTTGAACTGACATTTAGATCTACTTTATTTTTTTTTTTCGGGTCGGTCAGTGTTTGTACACTAATGAACAAATATAGAAAGTCAAGTAAATGTCAAAAAAGTCAAAAATACTTTCTAAGAATAATAGAATCACTTATTTTCACTTTGTCTTTGTGATTGGTGTCTGTAAAATGCCAACAGATTTTGATAAATTTACTTGCATACATCTTGAAATATTAAAGCCATGCATGTTCACTGTCTGACCACAATATTTACACAATCACATTTTGTCCATTATTTCTGTGTGCTTTGTAAAATTTTACTGTTTTTTTTGTTGTTGTGAAATTTGAGAAGAACAATAAATTTGGAGTTTCATTCGAAGCTCAATGGGCCAATGATGGCTTAATGAGAATTACAACAACAAATAATATTATTGGTGTACAGTCTATTCAATAAGTTATTTATTTCCTTGTGTAGATGTCCAGTAGCGCTGATTCTCCACCGGCAAAGAAAGCACGTATAACTGAACAACCTTTAACTAACAGTTCCCATAACAGTACTGGTAGTAATTCTATTGGATCAAATAATATTTCCACCAACAATATGGTAATTATTTTACGTGTTAGTTCTAAAGTAACTGTGTTTTAAAGTTGTATAGATAATATTCTGTTTTGTTGGTCAATTGATAATAATTGAAAATAACGAGTTTATTACATTTTGAATTAAACTTTTGACTTTCTGAAGTATTAATCTGGGGTTGTTCAGATTTTAATTATGTTTGTTGCCTTTTTATTACAGAGTAACTCTGTGAGAAATGGAGCATCAACAGATATTGATGAGAGTCTATATTCTAGACAACTGTAAGTACACATTAGTTTCATTCATTTTTTATTCATATAATTATATTATTATTATTACACCCACATTATAATGTGGTCGTATATTGTCGTCGCCCCTGTCCGTCCGTCCGTCCACAATTAGCTTGTGAACGCAATAGAGACGAGTTTTTATTGGAATGAAATTTGGTGTGATCATTTATAAGCTTATTTATCAGATCTTGGACAAGTTTGAATTTGACGATCTTTCGATTTATTGCACTTGTCGTATGAAAAATGCGTCATAATTTGGTTTTCATCCGATTTAAATGAAATTTGGTGTGATTATTTATAATAATGAGATCTTAGTCAAGATTGAATTTGACAATATTTCGATCAACGGAATTTAAGTTATTACCCTTTATGTCAGAATTTTATTAAATAATGTGTGTTTGTTTAAATCAACAATATCTTGTACAAATTAGATTTTTGGTATCACTTGACACAGATAGGTGACAGCCCTTGATATACTGAAAATGTATCAGGAAAGTGGGCTTATATTGCTAGGCAACAACTTGTTTCTCATATTTATGCCAAAGTTTTTATACTACGGTTATCATCAAAATAAAATGGTTACCTCTTACAAGGCCAATCTTTCTTATGCTTGCTCAGCTCCTTATGTTGTGTGAATCATTCAATGTCTTTATAAGCTTATAATGTAGTTTGTGTGTTTTGTATCAAAATAAAGTAACACTGAGTTGCTATTCCAACTCTTGTAATATTATTATAGGTACGTGCTAGGACATGAAGCTATGCGGCGTATGGCTCATTCCAATATATTAATATGTGGTATGAAAGGTTTGGGTATTGAAATAGCCAAGAATATTGTATTGGGTGGTGTTAAGTCTGTAACAGTACATGATAAAGAAAATGCTGATTGGATGGATTTATCTTCACAGGTAGTAAATTCTAAATTTGTAATCTGATTATTATAGTTTAGTGTGTAGTTTTGTTTTCATACTCATATGTCAAGTTGTATAATCTATCTTAAAACTTTATTAATAGTAAATGTACAGTCATGGCTAATCCTAGAATAATATAATAATATTTCATATGTATTTATATTTGTTACTGTTTATTTACATAGCTTATCCAAAATAAAGATATATCAAGCAATTTTTACATATTCTATCAGTATATATACTTTCTTCTGCTAGTTTTAAATTTGCTTTCTTATTGAAGATAATAAATAATGAGTTCTTTATGAATTTTAAAGTTTTTTCTGAGAGAAGAAGATTTGGGTAAGAATAGAGCTGAAGTTTGTACACCAAGACTAGCTGAATTAAATAACTATGTACCTGTTATTGCCCATACTGGTGATTTGACTGAAGATTTTCTGAAAGGGTTTCAAGTAAGTAGGTCTTACAATGTTTGGACAAACTGTCTTTTTGGCGAGATAAAAATTTGATAGATAAATAGAATGACAATTAGAAATAATGAAAAAAGGATTTCTGAATTTATTGTGAATTGAAATTAGTGAACTACGCTTTGTAATTTTATTCATTTTTTTGTGTTTTGTTTTGTAGGTTGTAACATTGACAAATTCTTCACATGATGAACAGTTAAGGATTAGTGAATTATGTCGTAAAAATGGTATAAAATATGTTATAGCTGATACCAAAGGGTTATTTGGGTGAGTCTATTTCTATTGACAGTACAAGACGCTTAAAACTAAGATATGTTTCAATGGAAGGTAATTCATAGTTAAAATAAAAAAGTAGATAGTCAAATAATTTGGCAAATTTGGCAAAATTTTGAATTTTAAGGACAGAATTACATGACATGCAGTGTTCCAAACATGGTCAAAAAATTGTTTTCCTTTCTAACATTTATGTTTTGTCTATTTTCAGTAAAATATTTTGTGATTTTGGTGAGAATTTTGTTATAAGTGATACTGATGGTGAACAGCCTACAAGTAATATGGTAGCTTCAATAACGAAAGAAGAAGCTAGTGTAGTTACATGTGTTGATGAAACTAGACATGGCTATGAGGATGGTGATTTTGTAACCTTTCAAGAAATTCAGGGAATGACTGAACTAAATAATTGTAAACCAATCAAAATCAAAGTATTAGGTATGTTACTTGTAGTTCAAAATGATAATTTTATCACAAAATAGCATCCATAAGTACAGTTTTTGACAGACTCTTTGCAAGTTTTACTCCATAGTTTAGTTTTTATGGTACTAATGAATAGTAGTAAATGTATAATAGTACATATCGAATGTATACAGAAGGAATAATTGTATGACTTTTGTTAGTTGTATGGTCAATCAGATACTATTTTTCACATCAAAGTTTTAATTCAAAAAATTAAAGTCAAAGTCAATATTGAAATGAATTGAGAGATAACAGTGATATATATTATTAATGGAAGATTGTAATAATCTTGTGTATGTAATATCTGGCTTGTTTTTTATACGCCCACAGGAAATGGGGGACGTATATTGTCGTCACCTCTTTCCGTCCGTCCGTCTGTCCACAATTGCTCGTAAACACTCTACAAGGCACAATTCTTGATTGATTTTGACAAAACTTGGTATGGTTGTTTATAATCACCCAAGGATGAACCCTATTGAAAAATCAGACGAATCGAAAAATATTTACTATGAGTTATTGCCCTTGTTCTTGAAACGCTCGTAAACACTCTAGAAGGTGCAATGTATGACGGATTTTGATGAAACTTGGTATGAGTGTTCGTAATCGCCCCAGGATAAACCATATCGAAAATCAGAAAAATTAAAAAATATTTAGCATGAGTTATTGCCCTTGTTCTTGAAAACGCGTTCAATTTTAGCCTGTAAACACTCTAGAAGGCACTATTCATGATGGATTTTGACGAAACTTGGTGTGAGTGTTTGTAATCACCCAAGGATAAACTCTATTGAAAATCAGAAAAATTGAAAAATATTTAGTATTAGTTATTGCCCTTGTCCTTGAAAACGCGTTCAATTTTTAGCTTGTAAACATTCTAGAAGACGCAATTCTTGACGGATTTTAACGAAATTTGGCTTGAGTGTTTGTTATCACCTAAGGATAAAGCCATTTGAAATCAGAAAAATTGAAAAATATTTAGTATGAGTTATTGCCCTTGATCTTGAAAACTTGTTCAATTTGTAGCTCATAAAAACTCTAGAAGGTATGATTCTTGCTGGATTTTGACAAAACTTGGTTTTATTATTCATCACAGCGCTGAAGATTGAATATTTGTCTTGAGTTTTCACGTGCTAAAGATTGAAACTTTTTCAAGGACTAGGGCAATAACTCATACTCAATATTATTCAGTATCGCCCTAAGGAGTTCAAAAGAAGTGTATGACTGAAGGTTGAATATTTCATACTGGTGATTGTTACTGTACTGCTAAATATTTATATTCAAAATCAAAGCTGCCAGTGGGCATATATTACCTTGCCTGGCAAGCTATCTTTTATTTTAGGTCCATATACATTTAGTATTGGTGATACAACAAGCTATTCAGATTATGTAAGAGGAGGAATAGTTACTAAAGTAAAAATGCCTAAAACCATCTGTTTTGTAAGTTTTCAGATTTTCTTACTTGTTTTCAAAGTGATAAAGATTTATTTAGTATTACCTTAAGATGATTATTTCTGAGAACCATTAACATGTCATGTTTAATGTTTCCTTTTGGATTTAAAAAACCCGAATTTAAGATGTTGTGTTTAGGTTGAACCATTTCAATTTGTATTTATATCTAATGTTGATTAAAGAGTTTTTTGATGTGACTATTTAACAGAAACCATTGTCTCAAGCTATCGAAGAACCAGAGTTTTTAATGACAGATTTTGCCAAGTTTGATCGCCCTGGTTTACTACATATTGCCTTTCAAGCATTGAGTGAATATCAAAAACAAAAAGGAGATTTACCTAAATCATGGGACAAGGTAAGACTCTGGATATTCCTTCTAGAAATATTCATTATGATTTTGAAACAAAACAAACAAATATGGCCTGATTATTTTATCTACAACGTTTCAGATAACTCTTAGAACGTTAGAGCATGTTTGGGTTGTTTAATCTTTAGTACTTTTGTGTTAAATTGTACAAGTTAGCCATTAGTCAATCATTTTTATTCCAGAATGGTGCTGAAGTATTTCTCACTATATTTAAACAAGTAAATGAGAAATCAAAAGCTAAAGTAGATGCGATTGATGAGAATGTATTAAGATTATTCTCCTATGTAGCTAGAGGTGATCTCTGTCCAATGCAGGCTGTGATAGGTGGTATTTCTGCTCAAGAAGTTATGAAGGTTAGTTATATTTAGATTGTAAGGTTATTCCACTGTTTAATCTTCCTTGTATGGGGATAGTGACTATTAAAAATGCATTAAGACGGGACGAAAACACCAATGTGCCAAGAACATACTAATGAAAACACATTAAGATTTCTTTGTTCTACAGGGAACAGTAATTATAATCATATCCCTTGTTCTTGAACATTGGTCTTGTTCTGTAAGTGTCAACATCTGTATTATTGATAGTGTATGTTTTGTTGTAGGCATGTAGTGGCAAGTTTTCTCCTATCTACCAATTTCTGTATTTTGATGCTATAGAGTGTCTACCTGAAGAACCAGAAAGTAAAATAACAGCTGATAATGCTAAAGCTGTAAGTTTTCTTTTATCTATTATTTTTCTCACTAATAACAAAGAAACATCAAAATTTTATGTTTATAAGTACAATCATGGTTGTAGTTTTACACTGGTTTTACTTGTTTTTATAGAAAAACTGTAGATATGATGGACAAATAGCAGTATTTGGTGATGGATTTCAGAGAACATTAGAAAATCTCAATTATTTCTTGGTAAGCTGTAATTTTTTATTTGATAATGTTTTTTAGAACGACTGCTTTATAAATTTGTTTTTCTGACATTATATTTTATTGGTATAAAATTGTGATTTGATATTTATTCAGTTGTTGTCAAGTGTAGAGGTGAATTTTATCGAGCAGATTGACAAGTTCAATCAATACTAGTATCTTGTGAGTGTCTTACTCTGATGGTCAGAAGAACTATGTTTTATTTGCTTTGTAATGTAAAGATAGATATTATGAAAAAGATGTATACATTATTAGGTAGGAGCAGGGGCTATAGGATGTGAAATGTTAAAGAATTGGGCTATGATGGGTATTGGTTGTGGTGAAAACGGTCAGGTTATAGTCACTGATATGGATACTATAGAGAAATCCAATCTTAATAGACAATTTTTATTTCGACCATGGGATGTACAGGTATGTAATATTTATAACCATGTCTTTGTCCAATCTTTTGTCCAAATTGATGTTGATGCCATTAACTTACACTACCAATTAACAAGTAAGATATACTGAGAATCATTATAGGTTTTAATTATTTTGTCACTTAATCTTCCAAATTAGTATTATGAATTTGGATAACTTCAGGTCATTAAAATTTTGATATTTCGTTAAAATGTTTTCAAGAAGCTTATGAAACGTATTACTAATTTTTTTTTATTTAATATTATTAACTGCTTTTCAGAAAACTAAATCTTCAACTGCAGCTAATGCTGTGAAACAAATGAATCCTAATATTAAGATATTGCCTAAAGAAGATCGTGTTGGACCAGATACAGAAAATATTTATACTGATGATTTCTTTGATCAGTTAGATGGTGTAGCTAATGCATTAGATAATGTTGACGCCAGTAAGTTGTTGCTAATAAGATATGTTCTTAATAGAAATTTTTATTGAATTCTATTGAAAAGTATCTATAGTGATAACATTATGAGAGATAAATACCTGTGCTATACCTACTCTATATATATTACATACATGTATATTGAAATACAAAAATCAAAACCTAAATCATTTGGCTATACCTACTCAATCTACATCATTGAAATATATAAAAATATTGATATATTATATACATTTCTATATTGAAATAAAAATATTAAAACAAAACCTGAACCATGTTGCTACTAGGGTTGCACACTTCAATCTAAAATATTTTGATATTGTATATTGAAATAAAATGAAATTCTATGTTTATTATAGGAATGTATATGGATAGAAGATGTGTATATTACCGTAAACCATTATTAGAATCTGGTACATTAGGTACTAAAGCTAATGTTCAGGTTGTCATACCACATGTAACTGAATCTTATTCTTCATCTCAAGATCCACCAGAGAAATCAATTCCTATTTGTACACTTAAGAATTTCCCTAATGCTATAGAACATACTCTACAGGTTGGTATAAATATTTTAGTCACATTTCTTTTACTTTTATTTGATAAATTTGAGTAAAGTGGAGTCTCTTAGATGAGATGTCTTGACTTGTAATATTTGAAAGTCTAGTGTTTGCTGTTACAAAATTGTCGTTGGATCTTGTGTTTAACTGATTGATTGGAAGTTAGTGTTGTAACAAGTTTTGAAATGTCATATTATAATGGGTCTGAAAATGGTTTTATCTCAGAAAGGTTATATATTAAGTAATAGTGAAAGTAAATATTAAAACATTCACTTCAGATGCATGTATAATTACACAAATAATATGATTAGAACATTTTGATATTTCTTTAGTGGGCTCGAGATGAATTTGAAGGATTATTTACTCAGCCTGTAGAAACAGCTGTACAGTATATCACTGATCCTAAATTTGTAGAAAGAACTGTCAAGTTACAAGGAACACAGCCCGTAAGTTAAAACAAGATATTTTATTTTTAATGAGTTGAAGGAAATCATAAGAAGATGTGCCAGCTCACCTTTCATTGTCCATGATTGAATCCAGTAGGTGTAGATGGTCAAACATAGTTTTTATGATTAAAAAAATTTCGTAGTCTTTGTGTTAATGATAATTTTGGCTGAAATATCAAATTTGATTCTTAAGCGAGAAAAGTTCTTAGAAAACTTGTGATAAATGTGATAGTTTATGTTTTTTTATTACATTGTGTAGGCTGAAACATTTGAAGTTGTGAAAAGATTTCTAGTGGATGAAAGACCAAAAGATTTTCAAGATTGTGTGACGTATATTAGGAATCATTGGGAGAAGAATTATAATAATGTTATTAGACAATTATTGTTTAATTTCCCACCTGAACAGGTTAGATTAAACTTTTCATAATTATCTTGTATTAATGTTCCATTATTGAATCAGGTATTGGCTTGTCTAGTATATCAAAGTTCTATTCAGAAAAAATGAATGAAATATGGCTAGAAATAGTAGTTTTTAAGTAATTTAAGTTACATAGGACTGATTGAATTACTTCTGATTTATTTATTTCAGACTACAAGTACTGGAGCACCATTTTGGTCAGGACCTAAAAGATGTCCTCATGCCCTGACATTTGATGTTAATAACGTAAGTACATAGGAATCAATATAATAGCAATTGTTCACTTAGCATTAGCAATTCTTCCAATTTTGATAGGCTGCTTTGATGCCTGAAATAGTGGTTGAACATAAAACTCCATTGCTATTTCCTAAATTGAATATGTATTGATTATTGTAGGAAACTCATTTAGACTATATTGTATCTGGTGCCAATTTACATGCTGAAATGTATGGTCTAAAACAATGTCGTGATAAGGAAGCTATTAAAACTATGGTATCTAAAGTAAAGGTACCAGAATTTACACCTAGATCAGGTGTTAAAATAGATGTAACTGATGCTGAAGCTCAAGCTAGACAGAATGATGGTTTTTGTGGTATGTAGTCAACCTATTAAGGAATCTGGAACAGCAGCTCAAATTCTTAGACCTGTTTATTAATGAGTATAGATGATGCTGAATGACGAAATGTCAAAAAGTAATCAGTATCTGAGGAATTTTCAGTTTTCTACTAATGAAATAAAATAATTTATCAAAAAAATAATATATTTTTTAGATGATACTCAGTTAGAACATTTCCAGAAATCCATTCCACCACCATCAGAGTTTAAATCCTTGAATCTTACACCTATAGAATTTGAGAAAGACGATGACACCAACTTTCATTTAGACTTTATTGTTGCTGCCTCTAATTTACGTGCTGAAAATTATGATATCCCACAGGCAGATAGACATAAGGTTAGTACCAGATGTGGATTCAAGCAGTATTTTACTGTTCTTTAAACAAATGTTCAAGATATATGACTGAGGAAGGGTTTTGAAGCTTATATCTTGTTAGGTGAAACCCTCCTAATGAGTATGCATATTGTTTGGGTAACTGCTATATTGTATTATCAAATATATTTCTTTGTAATGTTGCTTTGACCATTCAATGTTAAGATTATGTTAACAATGAATTTATTACTTGCAGAGTAAACTGATAGCTGGAAAGATTATACCTGCTATAGCTACAACTACAGCTTTAGTTGTTGGACTGGTAACATTAGAATTATATAAGGTAATTAGCTACTTTATGTATTGTATAATTAGAAGACTTTATTGAATAACAATTATGTCATTGGCACATTAAGGTATTGGCACACAATTTTTTTTTTTAGGTATTAAATAGTACCAATTACCATGAAGGGACTGTTATATCTTATATCAACTCAGGCTGAAAATAGGTCAGTTGTCTGAAGATTGCATAGCGTGAAGCTCTGAGTAACAACATGTTTTTTTTAGGTCCTGTATTAATATTTCTATATCGCTCTACAATTGATGTATTGAGCACTATTTTCACAGTGAAAATATTTCATAATATCCTATATCTCTTTTTTTTTGTATAGCTATCTCAGGGTCATAAGAAAGTTGAATCCTTTAAAAATGGTTTTGTTAATTTAGCTTTACCATTCTTTGCCTTTTCTGAACCAATTGAAGCACCTAAGAATGAAGTAAGTTTATTATATATGCTTCTGTTTCTATTTTCTTTTTAGAGAATTTCTAATTGCTTTTATTTCTGATGTATGTCTTGTTCAATATTGAAGTTGTCAGTACAGTCATGAAATTGAAATTTGTCACTAATTAAATCCATTGGAACTAAAAACAAATGGTATTGGTTATGACTTGTACGTGAAATGCTGTATACTAATAACTGATTGTATTATATTACAGTATAACGGACATAAATTTACATTATGGGATAGATTTGAAGTTCAGGGTGAAATGACATTGAAAGAATTTTTAGACTATTTCCAGGTTAGGATTTTTTTTATGTTTAAAAGCTAGTACAAAAAGTTGTAGAACTTCCGATCTCTAATATCTTTATGAATGAAAGTTTTATGTGGACTTCTTTAGGAAAATTGTATAATTTTGTGTAAATGATGTTATTTGAGGTTTAAACTAACCATAATATGTCACTGATAACATAATCCTAGTAATCATACTTTAATATATTTATTGGAATTTTACAGAAAGAACTTAATTTAGAGATAACAATGTTATCACAAGGAGTATGTATGCTGTACTCATTCTTTATGCAGGCAGCCAAACGAGAAGAAAGAATGGTTTTACCGTAAGTATTAAATACTTATATCATGTGATTTTTAGTCGGATAATAAACCTTCATGAAATGATTCATGTTCATGTGTTGATGTTTTAGAACAGAATCATTAAATAAGCATCTGTTGAAGAAGTCGTACTATTTTTTAATTCTGATATCATTGAATGAGAAAGTAATATTGTATGTACACATATATTACCACTACATATAGTTATGCTTGGTTTCATCAAGCCAGTATTTTATATTTAGTTTATTTGCCATAGTTATAATGTCAAATTAACAATGTTAATTGTTTTCAGGATGTCTGAAGTAGTGAAGAAAGTGTCGAAGAAGAAAATAGCACCTCATGTTCGAGCTCTGGTGTTAGAAATATGTTGTAATGATAAAGATGGGGAAGATTGTGAAGTACCTTATGTACAATATAAATTACCTTAAATACCATTTAGTCAAAATATCTGGTATATTTTAAGAACCAAGTTGGAAAAATCAAGTGAAAAGTTCATTTTGCTCTTAATGTAGTTCACTTATTAATGCTGTTCAATTTTTGCTGGATTAGAATCAATCAATTTGGAGGTCTGTTCATGAACTAAATGTATTGTATATTTGACTTATCAGTGCTATTATAATAATTATTAAGGTGTATCTTCTTGCATTGTCTGGTTTCCTGTACAATTCGCTAGATATTATTTATTAACAAAATGTTGTCATCTATATCCACAACTGGACACAGCTTCTGTTCAGAAATAAACCTGGAAACAAATGTCCAATAGAGCATATTTATTGTATGAAAAAACTTAACAGAGCAGTGTAATACATTTTGTATTGTAATTAATTTCTACTTTCATTAAAGCTACCCTTACACCATATTATTACCATTGAATTACATTTCTCAGATTTTCTCAAGAAAATCACTATAGTCTTTGGGAACATTTGATGATGAAATGTGATTCACATAGCTGCTACTAAAAGCTAAAAAATGCTTTGGTCATTTTAAGAATCGATTCATCTCTGTTCCCTCTATAGAAGGAAAATTTCCTTATGAATTTGTGCCACTTTGACCTTATATAGACGGTGCAAAGGCCGTTGAATATATTTAAGGGACAAATAAAATTAAAGTGTTTATACAAAAAGGTTTTATTATAACAATGGCTCTACTACAACACACTTCTGCATCAGTTTTATCAAGAAAATGTTATCTTGATGGAATAAGACATAGTTTACATTATGTACAGTCGTTAACATGTCATTCATCGCAAATAATTAGATGTCAATTTATCAGTATAAATATATGACCTAAATTCTTAAGACCAAATTACACAGGCTTTGAGAATAACTTTCATTGGTTAATTGGGTATTAATAGAGTTAAATTATTGTAAAAATTATGGTTAAGATATTTATATTGTATTTAAATAATTTACTGTTTGAATGACGAATGGGTTAAAAGACATCACAATGAAACAATAACAAACTGGTATTTCCAAACTATCTAATAAAATCTACTTGTGAATTCATTCAAATAATAATATACAGGTGATCACTGAAGTCTTAAGTTTCCTTAATTATCAAAATTTATCCACAAAAATAGTACTTTTAATGCTTATAAGTACAAAAAAAAGTAATAGTCACTTTAAAGTAATCCAGAATTGCAGAGGAAATTTACCAATTTAAATATATAAACTTTAAACAGCATCAATACATTATAAAGTAGGCCAACTATTTCCCTTATAAAAAAGGAATTACTTTATAGGTTTTGTAGAAGAGATTACAATGGGACAAAACAATCCTTGAAATAAGCAAATGGATAAACAAAAACTAAATCTTGATTTTCTGACCAAATTACACATTATTCCATATGAACAGTCATAATATTGGCTGGTCCAGAGTTTGAAGATATCTATATCTATGGTTTTTTTTTTTTACACACCATGGTTGATAGTAGAGCATTACCTCACCTAATACACAATCATTTCAATTTGCTGTTCATATTGGGTACAAATATACCTTATTTTACAACAGATACACCAAAATGTAGAATTTTTATGAGGTTTATTACTTCATGATCTTTGTTCAAAAAATCTTAGCTAAATACATTATTCCTGTTAGCAGCCAGCCCTTGTAAAAACTAAAATATAGTGTCTTTGATAGAAACAGTTATTTATCTAGTAAATGTGATAACTGAAGACATACGAAATAGGAATATTGTTGGTATGTAAGGAATAAAATAAATAAGCTAAATATCATGGAAACATTCAATTAATAAAAAAATCTTAGAATATATACATAACATTGAATATGTACATTCACATTGTACATGATATTATATATAGTGAGTAATGTACTGCTCACAATATACCCTGCTCGCATAATACACACAGAAATTACATACTTATCATTTCTTACATTGAAAATATTTCAGTAAAAAAATCCTAAATATGTAAAAGTATATATATATATATATAATTATATTAGAAATGAAATACTACAAGTAGGAAATCTCTATAAATAATAAATATATCTTTTATAATCATGGGATTAAAAGAGGGGGGGGGGGGGGTTAAATTGGGGTGTCATCTTATATAATATATACTCAATGTAACACTGACATGTTATATATAGATGATAACATCTTAAGACAATATATCTACAAATTTGATCTGAATTAATTTACAAGCTTAAGCAGTTTTGATTATAGACAACAAGCTATTGTAATTGAATGAACTGCTAAACTTTGTCATCTATTAATTTGCCTTCTCCCTGAGCGAGGGTGAAAATAATTTTGATATAGGATATTAATAAATTCCGGAGACTGCAATCTTCTCCACCATTATCTGTACATCTTTAATTATAGTATGCCTTCCACCAAAACACCACACATCACTGATTGGGATTTCCTTTTACATTGTTTCCTTCATCAATTTCATCCACAAATTTTTCCATAGTTAATTTTATAGCGACAAGTCAGCAATCCTCAAAGGTTTGTTAAAATCTGAGCAAATGTGTTTTGGGGAAAAAAAAAAAAAAATTTGGAAGAAAACTAAAAGTCAATGGTTGAAACTTAATTGAAAGACATGGAAAGGGATTGACAATAAAAGCATAAAACATTTTGTGTTGAATAATTTGTCCCATGCAAACTTACAACACATAAATCATGGCAAATTGAATTTGAATTACAATGTGATCTGGTGAAATACTGAATAGCAACTAAATGTGATTTGTGAAACACTTCTAGTGAAACAAAAACAAGTGTTTGCTACATTGAAACATTAAGACTCAATATCATATCTATAATGCTTTTATACTTACTTTAAAATTTTAACTAACAATCAAAAATACATATCTAATACCAAAAATAATAAAAAAAAAACAATACTAGTTTTGGCTAAAATAGTGAAGACATGTAGGATTATGAAGGTCTATCAGGTTGTTTTGAATATGGTATTGATCTTACAAGTTTAGACCAAGGAAGCTCTTAAAAGTTTTTTTTTATTTTAATAGTTGACTTCGTATTTATTTCCGACCATTTCAGAAAGGAGCGTTAAATAAAAGTGCCCTAAAGGAACAGCAAGCACAATAATCGGTCCCTGAGAAGATATTTTTACCGATATATGTGAATATTTGGCCAAATTTATACAACTGTGAACAAGTAAATATAATATATTAAATTGTAGTATGAGGATGCCAATGTGTACATATATAAATAAATAAATATAATATGTATATATACGGAGATCAAACTAGTACGAGAAGCTGTAGCCATATATTCATCTAGTTTCTATTGACCAAATATTTTTTACTTTTATGTTTAATTTATCTTCATAATGATTATTATTTCAATAACATGACATTTACCAGAAAACTTACGTTTTGTAATACATCTAAATGATTTTCTAACATTCAACTTGAAAAATAAATGAATAATTTTAAAGTTGGGTTAAAAATGAAGAAACTAAAGAGAGAAAAGGGTATGGAAATCTATGATCAGCAGTAAATAGCTACTATCTATATAATATAGTGATCCAACAATAAACTTCCATTTAACTAACATATATAATATAGAACGCTAATTAATGTCAAATGGTTTTCTTTAAACATTCATTACTACTCTCTTTTTAAATACAAGATTTGATACAAACATGATAAACCAATTATAATTTCACACATAAATCTTA
>NW_008708133.1:1727533-1734235 GCF_000327385.1 Lottia gigantea | reverse complement strand
ATGTGTGGAATCTAAATCCATTTGGAAAGCATTAACGACACGAATCTGAAAACAAAAAGAAAAGCCCAAAATTACAAAGAGACAATGGCGTGATTACAGTGAAAATTGTGTTTAGAAACTAAACTAGTACATAAAAAATAACATGCACCAAAATTAAGATACAATAAAAATAAACAGTAAGCTTTAAAAATCATGCAATAGAAAGTGAATAGAAAGCCATGCAGACTAGAAGCAGACTACTGTATATGTTAGTAGCAATATAGGGAATCTGAAAAATAAATTTCAAGCAATAATTCGACTTTAATTATTGAATTCATCATTTGCTCAGACTTGACAAACCGCTTAGTAGTTATATATAATAATATATTTGTGAATGGAAATGTTTTGAATTTTTAATAAAAAGGAATTTATAAATTACAATTGGATCAGTAAATTCCACCACCATTTTAAATAGAGCCATACTCACATCTCTGACTTACTCAAATTTAATATTTATACATTCTTAATTCAATAAACAAGACATAAATTTTGGAGATATCTATTCACAGATTAGTGCAAAAGCAAGAAATTTCAGAGACTCCAATGCTCAATGAATGCAAAATTTGGAAGCTTGCTATTGAAAGTCAACACCCACCTTATTTCATCTTGTTACCCATAGAAATAGGGAATTTTTTTGTCATGTGCTTATGAATTTAATTTTCATATTAAAGCAAATACTAACTAGAAACTTCTGTCACAATACAGATAATTCATGGCAATATGTATTATTTTAGATCATGACAATGCGTATCATTTTAGATCATTGCAATATTGATCATTTTAGGTCATGACAACATGTATCATCTTAAGTCATAACAAAATGTATCATTTTGTAAAAAAAGGTGTTAATCATTGTTGTTACTAAAAATTCTGTTATAAATCTGTGTTATTATATAAAATAAACATATTTTGAAAAGGGTTCTGAGTATAATTATACAGAATAAAACATAAGACATCAGATTTAACTGTATTTATTCATAAAAACCATACTGGCAAAAACATAGAAGTTCAATCATCAACATGAATTATTCAAAGATAGTAGTAAAAAATCTAATAAATCAAAGAAAGTATCCCTTAAAACACAGAAAAATTCATAAAATTAGAACTCAAATCAGCAAATTAATTTGTTTGTAATCGACTTCAGATTGAATATAAAAAAAAAATTTAGATTTACAATGCAAGACATTTCAAAGTTTTTAAGAAGTAAATTCCAAACATTGTCTCAACTGATATTTGTTGTTTTATGACTTGAATAGATTCTATATTCTATATAACAAATCTAATTTAAAAGCAGTTGAACAAAGTAATTTACAGGGTCATTCTAATTTTAAAATATAAAAAAAAAAATGAGCATAAGTGAGTTATTCAAATTTTAATGACACAAATGAGTGGAGAAATCTAAGAACCAACCGTAAAAACTATGTTACAAATATTCTAACAAGTTTTCAAATAACTAAAAGCAATGCAGAAATTGACAAGACATTCTGCTTTGTGCATGGGGAACATGTGTAGGTATCTATATCTACAATAATATATTACAGTATTTATAGGCTTATATTTCTCGTGCAATCTTTTTGTATTTTTGTTGAATCAAGTATTAACAACAATCTTCAATATTTCCATCTTTATCTTTAAGTTACCCAAATATGTCCTATTCTCAATGTATGTACAAATTGTGGTGAAAACACAGGTTACCATTTACTCTTAATTACAGATACAACTAAGATATTAATAAAACAACAAGGTGAATGGAAGATTTCTCATCATTTGTTCTTATGGTTGTACATTTTCATTTCTATCATGACAGATATAAAGTAAGTTTAATATATTAGTCTACTGTAAATTTTGAAATTTGTAATGAAATAAGAAAGGTCTATACGATATTCAAGAACAGTTGTTATGGAAGGTTCTGAATAATAATAATAATAATACATGACGGAATGTTAAATATTTTAGAAAATACATGAGAGAAAATGTATAAAATATGGGATAAATTATATATGAAGCAAGTCTATTATGAGGTCCTACTACAGTTGTTGGCTGATCATTTATCAAATGTGGTTTTTTGCTTGAATTGAATTTGGAATAACATGAAACTACAAAATATTGCATATCACCAGAAAAGAAATTGAGGTTCAAAAAATGACAAATGAAAAATATTACAAAACATGAAATTTACAAAATAAAGAATACTCTTTACATGATGACGTAGCATGATAACATAGCACATTAAGTTGACAACTTCTTTCAAATCATTTTATACTGGTAATAAAAAAAAAACATTGCATCCTGAGATACTCTTAACCAGCAAACCAACTGGTTGACCCACCCCTCTAAATAGTCAGTTAAGCACATCTTTAGCCTTTAAGTTTTCATGAAAATGATCATGGTTAAAAGTTCATCAATTTGAATTTTCATACACGATTACTAAATTTACTGGTGATTTCCAAAAATTTATCAGTAACTAAGAAATCTATGTCAATGAATATATACTATGACAAGCTGAGCCTCAAGATACAATGAATGATACAAGTCTTGCCAAGCTCATGCCGTCTTAACATATTCTAGTGTCCAAACACTGAAAAGCTGGTGAAATATCTACAGACTACCATTAATTTGGTGAATATTGTGAAGAGATTCAACTGTTCCATATATTATACAGCATAACCATGCATAACTGCTAATATGCTGGATTTAAACTCGTAATTTGTCCCAGTAAATACCAAGAATGGAAATGGACAACACAAGGTTGGCTAGACATTTTTACAAATTGAAATTAACAGATGTATACAGAAATTTCCAAGATTACAGAATCATCATCTTTAAATGCCAGATAGCAATATTATTTTCAAATCAAACAGAGTCATCTTTTTCACAATCATAAAATATCAACTCTTCTAAATTCAAAAACATTCTTTTTCATTCAAACTCAATCTTTTTTAACTCAAAAGCTGATCCTGATTTCTGCAACCCTATAGAAGTTGATACTCTGGACTAATTTGGATTAACGAATAATATCTAAAGAGGAGTTTCAGAGTTTTCTTTATTAATATGAACAGCACCATCATTAGCTTCTTGATTTAACGAGGATGATACAGCATATTTTTTAGCTCGATAGTTTTGTAGAGAGTGAAGGCTATGAACTGAAGACAAACTACGACTGTCATAACGGGAATCTAAACTCATGCGGAAAGCGTTTACTACACGAATCTGAAAACAAACAAAAAAGAAAAAAGAAAGATAAATAAATTGGTAACATGAACATGAGAGACATGACAAGGCCATTAAAAATGAGAATGGTGGGGGGGAAACTAAAACACCAGGGTCAATGAAAAAAAAGGAAATCAAAAGCATTATCAATGAAAAAAAAAGGGAAATCTCTACGATAAATCAATTCAACTGAACAGCACTTAACAACTTTTACCGTAATTCATTATTAAATAAATAGAAATCAAAGTAGACAATTTTGTCAAAATCATGGTAGGAAAAATTCTAAATTCCTCTTAAAAAAATATAATGAAAAAACAAAAAGATAACTGAGGTTATGAGTATGAGATAG
The DNA here is from genome assembly GCF_000327385.1 of Lottia gigantea. Taxonomy (NCBI): domain Eukaryota; kingdom Metazoa; phylum Mollusca; class Gastropoda; family Lottiidae; genus Lottia; species Lottia gigantea. The sequence goes on along the minus strand of NW_008708133.1, from coordinate 1,730,637 downwards.
AAAGAATATCAAAGCCACAATAAAATTTCCAGACAAATGAGATTTACAAAGAATAATTTCAAACTGACACAAGGTGACAAACGTAAAACTATGAGGGAAATGTGCGTAATATTATTTTGATTTCACTTAAATATCATCTGATCAGTTATAAACTGTAACTTCCTAACAAACCAACATTCATCAATTCATAACTTGACACAAATATATACAATTTACAAAACATTCTAATCAAAAATACTTTGGTTTTTTGGCAAAATAAGGAAAAACTGTTATCAATTTGAGCTTAGGAAAAACTTTTAACAAATTAACAGTTTCTATCAACAAAAACAACAACTGACTACAAGAAAATGTGTATATATACAGAGATCATCAACATTTATAATATATATCCTCTCAATTATATCTCAATATAATATATATTATCTCCACTTATCTCAACACATTCAATATATATCATATATATATATATATATATAGAGGAAGATTTCTAGAAGATATTTACAAAGTGATATATAAGATATATATTTTTATATAGTAGTTTCTGTGTGACTAGATGATGAAATATCCGAATGACTTTGAGTTTTTTGTGGGGAAACTTTATGAGCTTTGTTTGTTTGAGCCATAATAGGTGATGGCTGTTTGGAAACTAAAGGAACATTTTCATACGACTGACTTTTAACACGGAAAACAATATCTGTTGGTGGCGTGTGATATTCAGGTGAATGAGGTGATGTTTGTTCTGATGCTGAGGTACGTAAAAATTTATCATGATTAGAAAACATATTGCCCTCTTCATTAATTGTCCGTGGACCATGGTGACTCCGCGAACTTCTGATACTGTGTAGACTGTGAAAACTGTGAACGCTTCTCTTTTCTTCCAAATCTTCGAGTGTGCTTTTAAAAGCTCGTACAACACGAAGCTGAAGATGTAAGATATACGTTTGGCATTACAACAACGCCAAGATATATCAAATACAACAAAAAAGAGAGAGAAAATAACATTCCGCATTTTCTGAAAAATAACTTGTAGTTATTTGAAATATATGTGGACTGAAATATAAGGGTTATTGGGTAAAGAGTTAGTATATATTTAAGGCCAAAATAAAAACCTACACTAAATGTCAATGACAAAAAAAAATGTTGGTTAGTGTTATCTTCATTGGTCAAAAACAGAAGAAAAATAAAAACAAAATCTACAGCTAGAATTAGTTATAAAATTGTCACACAATTGGGAGCCAAATATAGCTATTTAAATAGTCACACAACATGCTTAAAGAACTATCAGAGAGTATATCACACACACTTAATAAAGACTGGTATGGGCAGAAATACTCAGTTATTTCTTAAAAAAAACTGTATCCTTTTTTTATACTATGTGGGTATAAATTATGCATTGACTCAGTCCCAAGCAATATCTTGTAATAGCACCAAATACTATGTTAATGCAAGACCTTTTTTAATGAGATTTTTACTTAAGTCTTGACAATGATTTAAGGAGTTGCTTTTGAGATTATTAATCTGGTTTTATCTGAAAATTCCTATGATATATTTATGCAATTAAATAAGTCTAGAACAGTTAATCAGACAAATTGTTCTTAAGACTGAAATCTGACATGCCAGCAATAAAAAATTTCAAATATAGTATAAACCAACTCTGCAAAATAAATCTTATAGAAATAAAAACCAAAATAAAACAGCAGAGAAAGCAAAATATTGACTAACAAAATTTCTACAAATCAAGTCAAGAGGCAGAGTCTAAAAACCATGAACATAAATTGGAACAAGGAGTCAAAATAGCCTAAGAGAAAATATGTCCCCCAATGACAGATAGAAATATATTGTACTTACAACATAAATATTATGATAAAATAGATATACTTCATTTATAATAAATTTATATGAGATGGAAGAAAGGCCATGCTTAAAAACCAAAAAAAAAAAGCAGAGTATTTTTTTCTTTTAATTTAGTTTTTACTATTTAAGTTATATTTCTGTCCATCTCACATGTAAAAGAAAATATAATTGAGAAGAGGGTTAGAAAAGAACAACCTACCTGCTGTTGTAAACGTGTTAAACCACGGACCCATAAAATCTGTCCTCTGGTATCATTATTAGCTATATCACCATCTATTAAATCTTCATGGTGAATTTCTTCATCATCTTTCATACATGGACATTTGATACTAGGTAATTTATGTGTTGGTATACTTGTAATCAACTGGTAAAATATAAGAAATAATGTTATATTATAAAATGGACATTTAATACTAGGTAATTTATGTGTTGGTATACTTATAATCAAATGGTAAAATATAAGAAATAATGTTATGACATTTGATACTAGGTAATTTATGTGTTGGATACTTGTAATCAACTGGTAAAATATAAGAAATAATGTTATATTATAAAATGGACATTTAATACTAGGTAATTTATGTGTTGGTATACTTATAATCAAATGGTAAAATATAAGAAATAATGTTATGACATTTGATACTAGGTAATTTATGTGTTGGATACTTGTAATCAACTGGTAAAATATAAGAAAAAATGTTATATCATAAAATGACATTTGATAATAGGTAATTTATGTGTTGGTATACTTATAATCAAATGGTAAAATATAAGAAATAATGTTATGACATTTGATACTAGGTAATTTATGTGTTGGTATACTTATAATCAACTGGTAAAATATAAGATATAATGTTATATTATATGATGGACATTTGATAATAGGTAATTTATGTGTTGGTATACTTATAATCAACTGGTAAAATATAAGAAATAATGTTATGACATTTGATACTAGGTAATTTATGTGTTGGTATACTTATAATCAACTGGTAAAATATAAGAAATAATGTTATGACATTTAATACTAGGTAATTTATGTGTTGGTATACTTGTAATCAAATGGTAAAATATAAGAAATAATGTTATATTATAAAATGGACATTTAATACGAGGTAATTTATGTTGGTTGGTATACTTATAATCAACTGGTAAGAAATAATGTTATATTATAAAATGGACATTCGATACTAGGTAATTTATGTGTTGGTATACTTATAATCAACTGGTAAGAAATAATGTTATATTAT
>NW_008708133.1:1637080-1726551 GCF_000327385.1 Lottia gigantea | reverse complement strand
GCAAAACTACCAAATTGTACTATAATTATCTGAAAAAGATAAATTACTTTAAGTGTTTTTTCCTTGAGCACCCTTCTTCAAAGATGAGAATTTAATCACACAAATTCAAATATTTTCTCACCAAAACAACTTCAAATTATCGCAAATCTAAAAGGTGTTTATTGATGAATCTTGTCAATAATTAAAAATATACTACTACACTTTTAATCCGTGGTGGTGCTGGACTGGATAATTCTGGACAGGTTCTGTCTGTTTCAATTCTGCTCTCAAACAGATGGAAATAGATTAGGTCACATTCAAAATTTTCTCATCGATTTACCATTTTTTTTTTAACAGTTCCAACTTGTTTATTGAACGTAATGTTGATTTCATGAATCCAAAACGTGCAGAACTCACCAATCGAGCGACCCCCATACATCATTACATCCTAGATTACCTACCTGAGCTATCATTGTACCTATCCATATAACAATAAATACTGGATTACGTTGTAATCCTGTTACTACATTTCTCTGGCCATGAATTTTTCTTGCATTAACTTCATTAAATAGAGTCATCATGACAAATGTATTGAATATAATAGTAAAATGTTGGGTTGATGGAGCATGAACTGATGTATTTTCTTTCCCATCATCTATTTGAAATAAATCAGGACCTAAAGAATAACAACAAAACTGTGTAGAAGTATATCCTTGATAATAATAAAAATCTTAATCTATAAAAATTGTCTAAACAAATGATGATTATGTTTATAGATCAAATACTTGCTAGGCCCTGTATTTCAATTTTTTTATTTATTGCCTAGACCTCAGTTGTCAAAGATTGAGCTTGTAAATGAAGAAAAGAAGACTTTGTTACAACAAAAGTAACTTACCAGCAAACAGGATAACAAAAATAACGATAAGTTGGTATATGGAGCCACCAATGATATTTTTCCACATGGTGCTAGATATCAAAGCTGTGGTACGTCCATATGGTTTTCTGTCCAATAATTCAGCACTAGGTAATTCTGTAGCCAGGGCAAGAGAAGCTAATGTATCCATAATCAAGTTCACCCATAACATCTGAATAGCTCTCAAAGGACTGTCCTACAAATATATTGCATCTTCCAAGTTACATGTGCTTCCATAAAAGTTGAGCTTTAAGAAACATCTTTATTTAGAAAAATATCAAAATGAAACATACTCAATGATAATAGACATAGATCATAGCTTACTTGATGTGGACAGGACATTAATTACTAGTTTTCTACTATCATTTTAAAATATCTACATGTTTCATAATAAGAGTATTATCACCTCAACAACTTGTAAAATACTAAAAAAGTGATTCAAAATAGAAACAAAAATCTTACATTGATAATGCAGGCACCTAAAAATGCTACCAAAACAGCTACTACATTGACTGTCAATTGAAACTGTAGGAATTTGGCGATGCTATCATAGACATTTCTTCCCCACATAACAGCTTTCACAATACTGGTAAAATTATCATCAGTTAGAATAATATCAGATGCTTCTTTAGCTACATCAGTTCCTGATATACCCTGTGAAAAAAAACCCCACATGATATAGAGGCAGTTTAAACAAATAGACACTGCCATACATCCACTTCCTTTCTTGAGCTTCTTTTTTAAAAAAAACTATAAACTGTATTTGCAGAATAGAGTATACAATACTTATATCTCTTTTACCTCATTCACTTATGTAACTTACAAACTTTTAAAGTTCTTACCATAGCGAAACCAACATCAGCTTTTTTAAGAGCAGGACCATCATTAGTACCATCTCCAGTAACAGCAACTACCTCTCTATTAGTACTCAGTTTACTATCAATAATACCTTTCACCAATACATATTTATCTTGTGGTGAGGACCGAGCCAGAACACGTAGTTTAGGCCAGATTTCATCTAATAAATCTTGACGAACCTGAAAATATGTAGGTAGACATACACCTTTTTTACTGTTCAAATTTCTCATAATGCAACAATTTTGCTTCATTTCTCTTAAATAAATCAGTTACAGTAATGTAAGAACCATTGCACCACAATTATTTCATATTTTTTTAAATGTGATATTACCTCTCCTGAAGACTGATCTCGAATTAATCTGTTAAATTCCTTCCCTTCTAAAACTAGGAAATCTTCTCCTGGTTTTAAGATACCACATTTAGTAGCTATAGATCTAGCAGTATTAACATTGTCACCAGTTACCATACGTACACATATACCTGCTGCTTTACATTTCTTAATAGCATTTGGTACCTACAAATACAATGGTTTATTGTTTTAAGAAAGATGCAACAATATTTTACAATGATATTGACCTAGGTTCGCAAGGAGCTTGTCAACCAATTGAGGAAAGATGACTTATTTAAGGTCATTGGTCTTCACACACCAACTGAGATAAGAACCCACAACCACAATGTGACAAATCGAGTAAAAGGCAAATGTCATGTTAAGATTCCAATTCTCTGACCGAGTGGGCTACAGTCAACCCCAATGGCTGATATATAGGTCAATAATCAAATATAAAGAAATATCTACCTCATCTCTTACTGGATCCTCAATACCAACAACACACAGACATGTTAAACCAGCTATAATATGATTTTCATCTTCCCAATCAGGGTCTGCATCAAAAGCTACTTGATTATTTTCAGCATTACCTGCAACATATTAAAACAGAAAGTCAGTATCAGAACACAGAATAAATACTAAAAATGGATCTTGTTATTGTTGTAGGGAAATGCAAGGGTTTGCCATAAAGTTAACAGTTATTGATAACTGTGATGAATGGATATATTTACCTTTAACATAATCTTTATAAGCTACACAGATAGTACGTAGTCCTTCACTAGCTAGAGGTTCGATAACTTCATGTACCATCTTCTCTTGGTCTTGTACTGTAAATTCTACTGGGTTACCATCCGATCCCAAAATAAAGTCGCACCTAGTCAAATATAAGAAAATTGTTACAAGTTGAAGGTTAACTTCTTTTCAGATCTACTTATTATCTGCAACACAAATATTGCCAGATGCCTACTTTTATTTCCAACAATTCTATTTAATACCTTAAAAAACACTTATCTGAAATTCCTTTGTTTGACACCGATGTAAGTAATGTGACCTACTTTTTAAGAATAATTTCTGAAGCTCCTTTACTAAAGACTCTATAACCATTTTCTATGTTGACAATGGTACTCATAGATTTACGGCTAGAGTTGAATGTATAGACTTTGACCAAGGCTTCTTCTGGCACTTCTTCTCGTATAGATTCATAACTCTGTCCTAACTCAGTTACAAAACCTAACAGTGCACATTCTGTTTTATTTCCAACTTGTTTCGGTAAACCTCCTTCTACATCTGGTGGCTACAATAGTCAATTTCAGTTTAAGATATCTGTATGCAATAATTTATCATATCTAAATCAATATAGGTTCAATAATGAGCCTATAAAGCCCTTGCATTGGGAGTGTAAATTCCTTTTTATTGATTAGATCTTTTTCTGAATAAATTGAAGGTAAATAAATTTGGCTGTAGGTGTTGTATTTTTTAGGATTACAACACACAACACTCGCCTTCCATGATCCTTTTAACTGTGTTTTGTCAAATTTGTCAACCAAAATCAATTAAAATCACTGTTTAAAACATTCCCACAACATAGGTCAATGTTTAACCATGAATATCTCATTCATAGAATAAAACATTTGATTGGTTGACTATTATAATAGAAGAGTGCAAGAGATGCTGAACAATCTGTTAGATCTTTGAGGGCAAGTTGAGTCAAAGAAAATAGAAAGATCATTTTAATCTTGATTGATCAGGTCTGTTATCAATTTTACCCATAGACATAAACCATACAGTAAAACATCTGTTCTTACTCAATCAGAAATTCTAAACATATTGTGTATGTTGATAACATTTCAAGGTTTCTCAGGTATAGCCTACAACAAGCTCACAGAGAAAGAAATGATAGTTACTTACTAAATTTTTGGAAGTATACCCGCTGTTAATTGATATGGATCTGATAATTAGCTGTCCTAGTTTCGGATTAATGTCATTAAATCTTGGTGCTGATGCATGAATTTTCCCTGAAAAATCAATTGGAATCAAAATCAACCTCTGTTTATAATATAATAACATTTTGTTTGGGTATAATAGATTTTGTAAGATCACCACTCCGCACAAAATATTTGACTATTCAATGATTTGATGATGTTCCAAGCACGGCAAGATATTAGGATCATTTGTATACTACAATTGAAATCAATGGTGCTTCAGGGATATGGTCTCACAACATCTATAATATTTTAAAACTATGACTGAAAATAAGCAAAGCAAAATAAGCTAGATGATATATCTTACCTCCTAAGTAACTCTTTACAGCTGTCATTCTGTTAGTTGTTAATGTACCAGTTTTATCTGAACATATAGCTGTAGCATTACCCATAGTTTCACAGGCATCTAAATGTCTCACTAAATTATTATCTTTCATCATTTTCTGTAAAGTAATTTACATGTTTTTATACATATTTTCAATATAAAGTATTAAGAATCACAATCAAATAAGAAATAGTACTACCTTTATCTAAAACAAATTTTGATCAGAAAACATTGTATAGATTTAAATTCTTATGTTAACATGCAAACCTTTGTCCATAGGGCCAATAAAATTAAGAAGACTTTTGTCCGACACTTACTTTTGTAAACTATGTCATAATTCTATCATTTCACACAAGCATTTTTCTAAAAATGATCACTAAAACTAACATTACCCAATAATGATAGATCATGAGAGTTTTTACAGAGTTCCTCACCTTTACAGAATAAGCTAAAGCTAAAGTAACAGCTAATGGTAGACCTTCTGGTACAGCCACAACAAGTACAGTAACACCAATAATAAAATATTTTACAAATAATTCTAAATATCGACCAGTCTTGTCTGATGTCCATTCGTTTTCTTTGATAACAAACTCAGTGATAGAGAATTTAACAATCAAAATAACAACAGTTAATACAGCAATAGCAGTACCTGTAACAAAAACAAAGCAAGTTTCCATTTCATGTCATTTTGAATTTAGGTAAGACTAAAATTTGATATACAATCCAAGAAATATGTCAAAGCAAATAATAAAATAATAATAAATAAGCAAAGAGTTTTCACATAGAACGGTTTGAGTCAAAGCCAAACTTATTCGATATAAGCAACTGCCAATCTTAGCTTCTTTCTGGACACGACCATATTTTTATCATGTGACTAAGTGTCGTGGGCATGCGTAATTTAATTTTCAGGCGAGTTAACAATGCAGGCATTCGCTCAGCGTCTCCACTGCATCTGCCGTATGAATTCGGCGGCGAATAGTTCGCCCAATGTAGGCCTACCGTTGAAAAAAATTCACCCAGTCTGACCTTAGTTTTAAGCTCATCTTGCAAACCTTACCTGCATAACCAATTTGTATAGCTAATCTAGTAAGTTTAGATTGTAGGACTGATTTCTCCTTTCGTCCAGATTTTTTCTCTTCATCTTTGCCTGTTTCTGGAACATCTACCTCTTCTGGTATAGTTGGTGTATTTGTGTTTTTGTTCAAGTCATGTTTGTTGACATGAGAGTTACTGGTATTAGTATTTGGTACAGTTGTATCAATATCTGTTAAAGAAAACAATAATTTATTCATTACATTTTTATATATTCTTAAAGCGACTCGCAAAATATTCCATTTTGACCTGGCTTTCACATAAATTAGTCCAAAATAATTTTGATCTATTGTGAATATGAAATTTGGATAATAATACTTTCTACTTCACAGTGCTGTAAAAATAGTATAAAATCATAAATTTAGGGCTATGTAATTACAATATAAATAGACATAAAAACAAGAATTATTTTTCTATAGCCGGATTTTTCAAGGACATCTGACAGATATCATATACATTTTTTTTCAAAAAGACTTCTATTAACAAGTGAAATCAATTTAAGATTTATAAATGTTGCAGATTAGAAGTGTCATACTTCAGTGTTTATTTACAAAACAGTTTCAACAATGTCAAATAATGAGGTAGGAAATATAGGACAGACAATATTTATATTGATAAATTCTTTAGGACAGAAATAGTACAGAAGTTCAGAATTGGAATTGTGGAGAGGAACTGAGTCATGCACATTAAATAAGGTGAAAAAGAAATACATGTAGAAACACAGTGGTTTACATAGAAGATTGGATGATGATTCTACACTCTCTCCAGTATCCGATTTATTATAAGCCAGTCAGTGCAATAGATAGAATTCTACTGAGACAGAAATATGAACATATTTCTAGGGAAAGGATTTCAAACTAAATACAGAAGGAAAGATTTCAATTCTAGAAAAACAATGGAAGCCCAAAGCCAAAAGAGAACAGTCATGGAAAGAGAAGTAGTTCATTGTAGTAGTTCAGGAATTTCACATACCCACTTTAGTTTCGGCTTCATTCGACAGCACTAGTAAAAACAAAACAAATTCAAAATAACAGTTAAAAATTAAATGTGATTAAAGCATTCACCAATTCTGATACTTGAAGATTTCAAATCAACTAGAATATAATCCAGTATATTCATAGTTTCAATACATCAGGTATTTTTTCTGTTAGAAAACCAAACAGAAAACTTCAAGTATCATAAAAAAGAAAAAGGCATGCGACTGGGTTGAAATAAGGGGGAATTGAAATAATATTACTACATTATCAAAATATCGGACTACAAATTGTTGGAATAATATTATAAAATAAAGAAAAAATTTCAAAAAAATCATTTGAAGTAGAGTGTTCTTATTCTGTGTTTTATTAACAGAAATGTGCCTGTAACTGCTCTGATTCTGATTAAATAAGTTTCACGATGATGATGGATGTTATACTTTGTTTTGCCAGGGAAGTCATCTGACTCATAGAAAAAAATTCTATGTTTGGACTCTTGTGTAGCATGAAATAGGTAACTGACAATGCATGCTTGGAGAGGCATGTATTCTGTTCTCCTGCAATCCTTATTCAGAGAACACACTACTTTAAAAAAAAAATAATTCAATTAAAAATAATTACTTCTAATTCATTATTATAATGTATTCCTCTGAGAATTTTTTCATTTCTCAAATAGTAAGTTCTCCCCTTATTCAACTCTGTCCCTAGCCTGATTCCTTTAAAAGCTCATGAGACTATATTATGATTTATATCTTTATAACTAACTTAGATACAACCAGTTTCAACATTTCCATTTTCAAATTCTAATAGCTTTAATCTTATTTCACATAGCGTTTAAATACAGAAAGAGATGAATTAACTCTGTCTCATAACAAAAACAGATACAACAATGGCAACAATGTAAAGCTATTTATATGAAAGCTAAAACAAACATTTTTTGAAAGTTGAAACTAGAAATATCACATGAGCAGCAGCACAGATTGCAACCTTGTTTTAACTTTTATATTGTAATTATTATTTGGTTAAAATGTTACAGATATAAAAACTCAAGCATAGGCTATGAAAACTTAAGCATAGGCTATGTGCACCATATGATATTTTATTTTGAATAACTATTGAAAATAACCTAATGTTCTGTAGCAATATTTCACAGCAAACATTGGTTATTACTCAATTTATACCACAACAATATCAAAGACAAGTAATATTTGATATTTCAAATTAAACAACAGCAACAAGAAGCTTGATAAACATAATGATTTTGATATTTTGATATCATTATATAGCATTAAATACAAGAAGTCAGGTAGCAATGAAAACTTACATGGTGTATTCTGTCCCAAGGTATTCGGTCTGGGTCCTGAAGGGGTTATAGAGAGAAAAAATACAAGCTGATTAGTATATGTAAAAGCAGAATGAACTGATAAAAAGGACATTAACCACTTTATGTGAAACAAACTATAGTCCTTTCAGAAAATTTATATTGCTGCAAGCACCATGGAGTGTATGGGTTATAATCTTTTTCATGATATTTAAATTCACTTTTGGATTTTGAATATTTTCTAGATTTGAAAAAAAAAAATCAAAAAACATTAATAAAACTAAAATTTAGAGCAAATTAGAAGTAAATAAATAAAACTAAATGTATACTACAAGATATCATTAATGAATGTGTCAGAATATTTCCATGGTGCCAAAGCTGGAGAAGAGAAATATAACAAGAGAACAGGTAGAGAAAGAGAGATGGGTTAGGTAGAGTACATCTGGGTTCTTTCATTGCCAACAAATATTTTTTTTTTAGAAGATTTTTAAATCGAACCCTTGAAGTACAACTTAGAAGGAGCAGCATATAACTGCAGCACGTACAAAAACAACATCAAAAGATAGCAGTAAAATCTTACTGTACCTTTCACAGCAACAAGTTGTACACCTTTCCGATCTTAGCATGTCATAAGACAAAAAATAGATACTTAAAGTATGGTATTTGAGACAAAAAAAGGAAAAGTTTGTTTCACATAATGATTGTAGCAGTTCACTCTACACTCAATTCACTCATAATAAGTATTAATCAATATATGTGCAGAAGGAAAAAAGTATCTGTAAGTATCTATCTAGCCAATAGAAATCTATAATCTAACTAATTCAAGGTGCACTCCAGATATTTGATTTGTGATTTTGTAGATATGCAAAATAATGAAGTGATATGTACGCAGTACAATTTCAGTGAACTTCAAATTATTCATAAAATAATCACTTTGTTTTCTTCTGCACATGTCATCAACAATTTTAGTCAAACTGGGATTTAAATTCATGCATTCACACTGTTGGGGGATTCACACAGAACCAGTGCAATATTCTTAAATATTATTTATTAATAAAACAAGTTATATCATAATCTCTATGTTCCAAGTTAGAAATTTCATTTTGTAAATTAATATGACATTATCTTTTCAACCACATCCAATTCATTACATTTTTTATTTTAAGTTTTTTATAATCAATATTTCAGTAGAATCTCAATCAGTGAGTTCATTAAAAAAAAGAAGATCAATTATCATGCCAAGTTATTGGGTTTAAACACATTAAACACAACAAAATAACATGCAAACATAAACATTCAGCCATAACCCACTCTCAGACTTCAGGATGGTTAACACACAGACTTCCTTCTTTAACAGTACAGACTACTTGATAGCTCACATTCAATACCACTTCATAGTTCAATGATCTTATTATCATGTTTGATAAATTCATAATACCAATCTCTTACTATACCTACTCTTATTGTGAGGTAGTAACTTCGTGCTAATGACAAAGTAACGAAAGCATACACACAGGGCTTATAGGGTGGGAGATCATCTGAATAGTGCTCATCACTAAATTCATTCTATAGCAAAAGCATATCCAGTCCATGAAGATAATTTACCTGTTTCTGAGCCGCTATTTGAGCCTCCTTTAGCCTTCTTTTTCTTGTTTTTCTTTTCTTCCTCTTCATGAGAGGCTCCAAGAAGAGCAAAAATGATTCCAGTTTGAGAATTGGGACCCACAGCAGTGACCAACATTTTACCACTTCCTTCCATAACATGAGTGCCTACAAAAATATTAACATGGACATTAAAAGACAATAAACCCTAGCAGAAATGGCTGTTACTGATAATACTAATTTTTCATATATCACAAAGACAAATAGAGAATAAAAATAGAACCATTTCCCTATCTATTAAATTTTTTCTGCATAGAGTTATCAATCCTATTAGGATGTCAGTGTTATCTGTATGGGAGGCTATCTATAATGATTTTATTCTGCAGACTGTTATTGATCTATATTATTGGGTATATAGTCTTAATGAGTCAATATGACAAAAACTTTTGTACTTTCCACAAGGGAAAGCATGTACTAATTAACTGGAAACACCTGTCATCATTACCTAATGGAAGCTAATATCAAACCATGACATTGAAGCTAATAGGTTGTAATAACAACTGGAATAGTGTTATCCAATAGAGGGAATACAATGGTTATCAGATAAATACATAGATTCTTGCAAAATAGACATGTATCCTTACAAAATATCTATATTTAACATAATTGACAATAGTTAATCTTGAACTGCTGTTTCGTGTTTCAAATCAAATTATCGCAGATTAGCTCAATTTGAAATATAATTCAAATTTGACCATTAGTATGATAAGAGTAAGCTCTGGCAGTTTTGCATGAAATTGTTTCTCATTTTGAAAATGTTGAATATTCAAATTACACTGGGTAAAATATAAGAGTGTCTGTTGAGATCATTATTTACTGAAAATATATTTCACATTTATAATTCACTATCTTATTTCTTTACAATCTTCCTTTCTATACTTTCTAAATGTCAAGTATAGAAATCAATACAGTGGCAGTGCGTGTGGAAATCAGTGGCAACTTACTAAACTGTTAACATATTACATACTACAGCTAAATATAGCCTCCACTTGCCAATCAATGTAAATAACTTAGTTTTAGACAAGTAATTGATTTTTTTTTTTTATTAAGGTCCATTTACAAGTAAATTGTGTATCGTATTGGTAGTAAAATGTCAAAGATAAGAATTAGGACTGGCTTGTATTTATACTGAATATAGCTGATGAAGTACAGGTATTTCGCAATACAGTAATTATAGTAAAAAAACTTTGTCAGTAAAACATGGCGCTGCAATTGACAGACAGTGTCTGATGGCAAATAGAATTAAGGCTACTATTAGCGAAAATTGCTGACAGCTCCTTTATCTATTTCTATGACAAATTCAATTTGATCTATCTGGTACTTTCTCAATATTCAAAGAGAATTACATTTCAAGCTTCAAGTGATCTATGGTCATTCTGTAAATGGATCAGTTTAGGAGACAAGACACTGCAACACTAGTCAATTTCATGAACAAATATGATTTAGTATTAAAACTGTTTAATACATTTTTGTATATACTTGATTCTTTTAACCAAGCAGAAAATTCTATTATGTAAAAACTGCACTTACCTGAGAGCAGGAGAGGATCAGTTGATTCGCCTTTTTTAACATGATCAGATTCTCCAGTGAGTGAACTCTCATCTACCTTGAGATCATTACTCTGTATAACAACACCATCAGCTGGTAGTAAATCACCTGAAATAAGACCAAAGCATCAGGTCATTTACATATCTCTTCTCATAACCAAATCTTAAAGAACTGTTCACATCGAAAACAATATTTTGACATTGTAATACCTCAGATCCTTCCAGAAAGCAGAAAGGCAAATATTTGGGCATGGCATCAATTGTTTCCAATATATACATGTATGTCAGGATTTCATTATAATTTCTGTACATAAACATAACAAAAATTGACTGGCATCATTTAAATATGGTAAAATATGGCCAGATTTGGAGCAATGTGCCATTTCATTTGATTTTGGGTCGTTCATTGTTATATAAATATACCAAAGGTCAGTCTGACTCAAGACTAACAAAGTAAAGCAGAATGTTCACTGATAAAAATCTATTCCTGATTCAAAATATTGGGATGATAGTAATAACAATATAATAATGAGAAAATCTGAGAACTGTATAAATGATGGCCTGGACTACCATCAATTTAATATCTCATATTAGTTATGATGTGATATTGACAACAACTGTCAAACATTATTTAATTAACTGATGAAACCAGAGGAGGCTATCATTCTAGTTAAACAAGTAAGGCTTGTGTATTTAACAACTGTCAAACAAGTCACCATAAATCAAATTAACCAGTCTTTGAAGGTGGTGCAAAATTTTCTGCTCTGTAATCAAAAGATATGTATTAAGAGAACCTCAAACGAAGTTGTAAGTAAGGATGTTTTCTGTTATGATGAATGATGAAATATCACCATACTTCAGTTTATTAAAGTTATTAGTCACTACACAATCTCTTCTCACTAGATCAAAGGGTCAAATAACTGAAATGATTTGTGCTTAATTAGCATCTTTTAAGTGTGATTAATAAAATATAATAATAATATTTAAATACTTTGATTTTGATCAATTTGGTTGAAATTCAAAAGTGGTTTCAATATCTGTGATTAAATGATTAAAGCAAGTATAGAGCAGTACTATCTTAGTGTATAATAATCTTACTGCATTATTTTCCAGGTGTTGAATATTTGTGCCAAAGAGTAACCTTTATTAGCTTGTCATGTACAGCTCAAGCCATTCTTGTCAAATCAATATTTTATCAATATGGAGATAAACATAATTGACTCAGTGGTTCAATATCCAAGTTTTAAGTTTCGGATCATAACAACATATATTTGAATGAATTTGATAGTCTAAATAATTAATTTTTCAGCTCAAAGTTTCATTTTGCCCTGTGAATGACATTTGGTTCTTATTCTGACTAGTGCAATTTAGGACTACATCTCTTTAAACATTTGGCATCCTACTGATATAGTACAGAATTGACTATCACAGCACGTATCATTATAAATGTAGGCGTAGAGCAGAAAAACAATCAAATATAATGAAGTAGAGTATTTGATATAATATAAAAGTCAATATTTCTATACATGAGACAGATTGTTAATGTAATTCTATATGTTATATCATACTATACACTTAAATATCAATCAATACTCAGCACAATCTAATATCTACTTTAACCATTTTTATACTATATTATCTCCCTTGGGCACAACTCTTTTATTTCTGTCTTCTATTGACTATTTCATTAGTCATTTGTCCCACACAAATGATATCTAATATGAACATTATTAAACACATGGTACCAGTTAATTTAAAAACATTATTCACTACTTTTGTATTGATACTTGTAATTACAGATAGCAGTTTATATTAGAGTTTCCAATATTGTTTGTTTATGTGTACAAGGAATCACTGGGACATCCAGAGATCTTCCTCTTTTCTTCATTTTCCTTTCATTTTAAAGGAATCTAACAAGTTTTGATTAATATTGAACATTTGAGAAACTGAGATATTTTTATTTATAAAAAGAAAAGCTCCACAGAACTAAAATTAGATCAGGTAATACTTTGTAATGTAGATTTCATGTGAAAATTATTTGTGAGATATTACTCTAGGGTAGGAAATTTGAACAAGTCAAAATTTTTTCTTTTTAAAAATTAAAGGGGGGTGGGGGTAGGGCGTGTGGGAGAAAATACTGAGTTCCAGAAGAATCATAGAAAGCATTTCTTGAGCATAAAATGTAATGTATATTGACTGCTTCGATAATACAGTTTAGACTTATTTCATAGATGTAGCTGCAAAGAGCTCATCCTGTAATCTCAAAATGTTGGAGGAGATCTGTTTTAGAAACATATTTCCAATATGGACAAAAAAAGCCTTACCATATTTAACTTGGCAAATATCTCCAACAACTATATCTCCAACTGATATTTGTAACACCTCACCACCACGTATTGTTAGAAATTTATGTTCATGTTCTATTTTGTTTTGCAGTCCTCTAAATTGTTTTTCTTTACTCCAATCATTAAAAGCAGTAACTAAGACAACTACAGCTACAGCAACTAAAATAGCTCCACCATCAATCCAACCTGCAGCTTCTTCAAAACTTGACCCATCTTGTTCATCTGCATACTCTTCATCATGACCTGTAATGGAAAGGACAAAACATTCATTCATTTCAAACTTTCAGAACAACCTATCTTTTTTTTTTAGCTAACTTCAGACTAACCTATGATGGATTGCATTGTGGGAGAATTGAATATCTCATTAGCTGATATGATAACGTATCATTTAATATTTAACATCATCAAACTAAAGAAGTTGCAATGGGCATGAGTATTTGTTCATTTAAGGTACATGATATACTTTAAACAAGCAGAAGGTTGCCATATTTGAAACAGTGGAATCTTTTATATACAGAGACTATTTTAAAAAAATACATTTTTATATTGATTAAAAAACAACACTATCTTTCATTAAGAATTTATACATGTATTAGGCTTGGGAAATTGGAAATTACCATCAATAAATCATTTTCGATCTTTTACTATTTTGGTGATATAAAAATTGAGAAAGGACATGGGAATTCTTTAGAATGTGTCTGAAACACTGTTTTCTTTCATGAGAAAGTTCAATGGCTTGCTATAGGCCTGATATGTTTTGGTCATTGATTTGACACATAAGAGTGATTTTGACAGGTTTTCATTAATAATATAAATACACTTATATTGACATAAGATTGACATGTATAGTAATAAATATTCTCCCTGACACTCAATATAAATCAAAGTATAGTATATTTATACAATGTGAATACAATTAAGGAGTGTTTTATGATAGATACCTCTTCCTGAATCTAAAATTTAAAGTAATCACACCAGATAGGATTTTAGCCATAAATAAATAGCTTACCAGGCAAAAATATATAAATATAAATAATTATATAATCACATAAAATAAACAACTGAAGCAATTAAATAATCATATGAAATAAATAAATAATCATATGAAATAAATAAATAATCACATGAAATAAGACTTACCTTGACCTGGATCTGGTGGTGGTTTATAAAAAGATAATCCTAAAGATATTATGGCAGCAACAATTAAAATAATCAATGTAACATCTTGTAAAGCTTCCCAAACTAATCGTAAGAATGATTTGGGTGGTTTTGGAGGTATAACATTAGATCCAAACACGGATATTCTATGTTCTAAATCAGCTGGATTTCCTGATAAACCTACAAATAGAATTTAAATAAAAGATTAAGATAAGTAAGTAAGATAGATAAATCTATGTAATGAATATACAGGTATATTTGGACAATAAAATGTAATATTTCAAACTACGGATCTTACAGAATCAATGGAACAGAAAGAAAATGAGAATTAAAAATGACTAATGTCATGTTATTGAGGTTTATAATTGCTCACCAATGGCAATGTAAAATAATGTTAAATGATATGTTCATGGAATCATTATACTAGTCTTGAAATGAACTAAAATATAAATAGAAACTTATATTGACAGTTGTCTAGATATTTTGTTCACAAATATGTTTATTCTAAATAACATTATATATGAAAACTTGTCCATCCCAGCCATACAGGCTTTACAAGTATAGCTGGCTTTAAATAGACCACTTTTTACTGCTGAAGCAATGAAAGTTATTGTGAATGTCAAAACCATTTTTTTCTTTAAAAATCACCAGAAATGCTTCTATCAATAAAATCAGTTGCTATGGTTACCAGACATTCAAACATCAAATTCAAAATATTACTTCATAGTTTTTCTTTGATGATTGGCAATAAGAATGCATTGTAGCTTAAAATATGTTCTGCTTTCTGAGCAAGTAAAATTACTTTTATTTCCAAATATAAGAAGACACAAAAAATGGCCAGGATTAAAAAATTTTCACTTTTCCAGTGGCCATTGTTAATTTTCTTGGTTCTCAAATTGAGAGAGAAAGAGGAATAAAAATATAAAAAAAGTTCAACTGTATTTAAACTTACCTTCATTTGGAGAAGTATATAGTTTTTTACACATTTCTAAAACCCCATTATATTTTGACTGAATCAAATTGTAGCCCTCGGCTCCCCTATGTTCCATCAACTCTCTGAGTTCCTTTAGGGTCAGCCCATACTCAGCCGGCCGCCCGTCTACCATGTCTCCTGGAGCTGCCATGTTCTTTTCAGTTGCCATCAACTGTACTTATGGCAACCTAAAATAGAAATCAGACATGAAATTTTAAAATAATAAAAAAACTAGTTTTAATAGTGATGAAAAAAGTTTAATGATGTACACTTTCAATTCTTCCATTTTATAAATCCTAAAACATTTTATTTTTTTCATTATGATAATATTGCAATATTTTTAAATATTCTCAGAGATTGTTTGACAGTATTGATAATCTCACCTACTTCTTGACAATTCTGTTGTGGGAGATTTTAGGTGTGTTGAAGATGAAAAACAGAAAGAAATTCTCAACCTAATATGTTGTCAAATTATCCTGTTTTTCCATTAACAAATGACTATTGAAGCCTTGGGTCACATTGTTTAAGAAAATGCAAGCATGAAAATTGCGTATTGCATTCTCTTACAAATTATATTTAATGACAACCAGTAAGTTACTGGATAAAGATATGTGTATGAATGACTACAATTTGGAGTCTTGATTTGCTGAACATTCATAAGATAAAATTTTTCACTCTGTAGTCAGCACTATAATACAGTGTTTGTATCTAAGACATAAATTGAATCTGCAGAATATGTATGGTATAAACACAGGTAGTGATCACACCCAATTTAATACTTAATACATCTGTTATTAAATAAATATCAATATAAACTCTTCTGCAAGCATAATTTTCTCAATGTACAGAACAGCAAGAGATCTAATCAAAACCCAAATGTGACATACTTATCAAAGTGGATTGAAGTAGATAAAATAAGAGTCATAGAGCTGTATAAGTTTAAAGTAATTTTAATACTACAAGCTTAATTTAACAAATGTAGCTTGTCTGTACCTAATATTTACTCTTGTGATTTAACAATAGTATATATCCCATGTAACCATTTTCATTCTAATTCTATGCATTTTTCAATATAACAATTAACAAATTTATATTAAGATATATCAGTCCAAAAATATATAATACATAAAACATTCTTACCAACTATCTAAAAAATAAGTTATAACTCTAGAAATAAACAAAACATAAACCACATTATAATCCCTCTATTGTATATAGTTAATCCCTGTTAACACACCAAGAGAACCTGCATTCATAATGTATACTACCAACTGTGACCATAGTATAAAAATTGTCCAGACTATATGTACTTAAGTATACTAATTGATTATCTAACTACTATTCTTACTTCATTACCACATCTCATTAATATTTCATGTCATATTATCACTAGTGACTCTTCCAATATTTCAAATTTCACTTTGTATTGTCTCTGAAAAGCATATATCACAAATAATTTATTTTAAAAACGTTTGATATCAATCGTCCAGAAATAAATCCAATCACTCAATTTCAACATGGAACACTTCTATACAAATCAAAATATATATTACTACAAATCAACTTATAAGACTTGTCTACAAATCACACCATAACATATGTCACTAATCAAATTAGAAGACTGTCCAACAAATCAAAATCAACCATTTCTGAACACAAATCAACCTTGTGTTGGTTCTTACCAGTAAGATTAGCTTTAATCTATTAATCTAAGAGTTTAATAACCTCAAGAAGACAATCATTTGTTAGAGGTTAAAATATACCTACTAATATATCATGACATAGAACTGCCTACAGACAACCATTAATATCAAATCTAAATGATGTAAGACTAGTGAGTAAGTATTAAAATAAGTCATGAAAGTCCATTATATAGACCATTATCATATATTGCAGGTGTCTTTGAGAATTCACTTCCACAGTTCTAAAAATATCAATCACCATGTGGTATCACATTATAGCCATTACGTAGATTTTATAAACCTAGGACCAAACTTTATATAATCAACATAGTTTGATGAAATATTTGTAATTATTTTTTTTTTAATATAAACATAGTCCAGGTTAATAACCTCTATATATTCAGTATTTGAAATATTAGCATTTTTTGATAAAATTTAGTCTTTCCATTGATAATTGTTAAGTAAATCTGACTCTCAGCTGGCTTTATTGCTGAACACGCTGTGTTTACACTAAGTCTACTGGTACCCAAACAACTTTAGACTCAATCACATTATTTACAACTCTTGATGTACAAGAGTTCCTTTCAATTGGAATTTAACTATTGCGCATATATCAAAAAGAAAAAAAAATGGTATTTCCCTCCTCTGTGAAGCAGTGAACGTAACTGGCATATGCAAAGTTACTTACATCAACGAAAGAAAGCCCAAAAGTTGGCTTTGTTTCTGTTAAAAGATAGCTTGCCAGGCAAGGTAACATACGCCCACTACCAGCTGTCAGAGTGATAACAAAATCTCTAGTGGCTTAATAATAAATTGTCAAATAATCTTAAAATCATCTATAAGTCTAGGCAAAAACCTGAAACAGTTCATCAAGTTATCATGAAATTCAAACATGAACAATGTCTCATCGCTGTACACACAAGGGCAATAACTCGGAAACTGTTAATTCAATTATTACCAATTTTTAACTTGAACGAGATCTCATCATGCATATATCTAGTTTCATCAAGGTTGGATAAAAACTGTAGTCTCTATTGTGCCTGCAATTGTGCTGAATTTGACAAGTTTTTACTAAGTCAAGGGCAATAACTCTGAAACCGTTCATCAAATTATTACAAAATTCGAATTTGTCCAAGATCTCATCAATATATACATGCATACCAAGTTTCATCAAGATCGGATGAAAACTGTAGTCTCCATCGTGCCTACAAGGCAAATTTGACATGTTATTACTAAGTCAAGGGCAATAACTCTGATACCGCTCATCCGATTATTATCAATTTCGAACTTGACCGATATCTCATCAATATATACATGAATACCAAGTTTCATCAAGATCAGATAAAAACTGTAGCCCCTATCGCACCTACAAGAAATGTGAACCGACGGACCGATGGACAGGGGCGACAGCAATATATTTCTACATTTCCATGTGGGCGTATAAAAAACTTTTTTGTGTTTCCACTGAGTAAAGCGAAAGCTGGCTTAAAGCTAGTTTTCATTTGGCCCCCCAAAAACTTGATGAACACTAAAAAAGAGATTTTGGTTCCCAAACCGCGACGATTTGGCAATTTGCTCAGTGGAAACACTAGAAGCTCTTTTTCCCTCTGTGAAGCACAGTTGTGGTTATCAATACTACCTTAGCGGTAGCTAAAAACCATTAGGTGAAGGGGCCACCATAAGTAAAATACTGATCAATTTCCATGAATTATAAACAATGCTTTAAAAAGCAATAAATTTTACCCTCAATTTGTCTCTATAACCTTGTATAATATGATATAAGGTGACTTTCAAGAGTTTATGAGGATGACAAGTGACATTCTGGCAAGTCATCAACCCTTAGGGTAAACCTGCTGCACAATACACACAATTGGCTACCATAAAAAACATATTTAAATTTCAAACTTATTAACATCACATTCAACCTTGGTTAAAAAATAAAGTTCTTTAATTTGAACTAGACTATAAGAAGTATACTGAATATTTGACAGTGGCTGTTTTTGGCAAAATTTAGGTTTGTTTCTTCAGTTTCATATTAAATTTTTCAGGCAAGGTAATATACACCAGTGGCAGCTGTGATTTTAAATAAAAATATTTGACAGTACAGTAACAATCACCAGTATGAAATATTCAACCTTCAGACATACACTTCTTTTGAACTTTTTAAAGTGATACTATATATCCCAAAGTTAAATTATCAAAATCCAGCAAGAATTGAGCCTGTAAGTCTTCATGAGCTGAAGATTGAGAGATTTTTCTGATTTTCAATAGGGTTTACCTTGGAGCGATTACATACACTCACACCAACTTGCATCAAAATCCGTCAAGAATTGTGCCTTCTACAGTGTTTATGACGTAAAAACAAGTGCAAAAAGTCATAGTAAATATTTTTGGCTTTTTCAATATGTCATCCTTTGATGATTACAAACACTCACACCAAGTTTGGTCAATTATTGTGCCCTTTAGAGCGTTTACAAGCAATTGTGGACTGACAGACTGACGGACATGGGTGACACCAATATACGCCAATTTTATGTGGGCATATAAAAAGGACCTAATTTACATTTGAAACTAAATACTGTTTTAAACAGGCTTGATAGTTAAAATAAACACCTGTTTTTATAAAATTCATTTAACATAAAAAGGTTTACAATAAAACCAAATTCACACTACTAAAGAATAACCATATAAAAAATGTTTTTTTTTTAATCTTATCATTTAAGTTATAATACAAAATTAAGATTTAATTTTTTTTTTTTCATCACTTATATTGTTGACAGTATGGGTTTCCTTTCTGAATAACACACATCTATCTATTACTAAATATTACTAACTATTTATACATACATTTCATTTTAATGCAACATTCACATCCATCATCTCTTGAGTCAGGAGTAACACATTGTCTGACAACCATAAAGTAAAAACAAGTACGGTGTAATCTGTGATATCCGACATCTGAGTATTTTGACATTCCATTCAAAAATGGCATTGGTACTCGTATCATTCATCACACTGTATAGAACAGAAATATATGTAACTTGACCTTTTTTTGTTACTTGTGTAGGCTCTGGTATGATCTTTAGACAATAGAATTACAACAAATTGCACAAAAAAGCTACATGTACCTCCATACAATACTGGTGATCATATCCTCTACCCGAATCAACTTGTGAACCAATTGTTAAAATCAAATTATTCAATTGAAATTGTGAGACATGTGGTTCACCAAAGATCTGACTCTTAAATTCAATCTGTAGAAGTTTAAATTCTGTGATAAAAGTTCAATTTATATAAGTTTGTAATTTAAGGTTAAAATGATATGTCACAATATATATTAATCTTAAAGGGACAGATGCACCATTTTGGGATGATTTGAGTCTTGAATATATGTAAATAGTCTTCATAAATACTAGAAATGTACGAATAATTCCTTCACAAATATCTCAAACTAGGAATTTCTGTTTCTATTTCAAGAGATGTCTTTTCTGTGTATTGCAGTGTATCAAGAAAAGACGACTTGTCTTTTTAATTTCAAACGCAGATAATTCTGCACACATATGGTTTTGAGACCTCTTATTTCAATAGTGAGCTGTAAACACTATTACTGTTTGGCTTAAAAATTTCCTTTAATGAAGTATCGA
Source organism: Lottia gigantea (assembly GCF_000327385.1). Taxonomy (NCBI): domain Eukaryota; kingdom Metazoa; phylum Mollusca; class Gastropoda; family Lottiidae; genus Lottia; species Lottia gigantea. Next base: position 1,705,768 of record NW_008708133.1, on the reverse strand, counting down.
AGATGAAACTGCAACAAGACTACAAATAAAATCATCATTTGATTTTGAAGAATTCAATTGTGCAGAAAACAACAAATATTATAATACATATTATATATATGTCCAATGTTATGCTTCAAATATATATACCTATGCAACAACATAGATTGTGGATTTTCAATCCAAAGATAAATTTCATAAAAATAGGACTAACAAAAGACTTTTGTAGGAATATTTGGGTTTAAACCATTTAAATGAAATGCTCAATAATTTAAATCTTGATTTTAAGCATCCTATGAGACATTGATAGATTATTTCAACTGAAAAATAGAATTAAGGTATAGATTATAGTGTTATCAATGGTATTATACAGATGAACATGAGAAATTCTTTAACTAACACAAGGTGTTTCAATCCATATGTATTTGTGTTAAATCAATGAATATATATATGTTATATTATCATAATTTAGAAAGATATAGAACAAATAAAATCATCACAGATGTTTCTTGTCCATATAATCTTCAATTAAATAAAACTAGTTAATAACTGAACAATGATAGATCAATATAGAATATGCAATGTGTAAAGTATAAGCAATATTCAGAACTGATAGCATGACAGACCACAACAAATGGAGAGAAATAGGCTCTGAGATTTGTAAGAAGAGTGCTGATGTATGAAACTTAATACTGATATTGATTTACTACTATTTAATACAGTGTCAGTAAGTCTAGTATAATTATATAATCATTTTACAAATGGAACAAGTAACAATCATAACCAACAAGCTCATTGGCATGAATATTCATGAAGGTTTTTTTGAGTCAAGTTGACCCATATAAAAGAATTATGCTAGAAATGAACAATTATGCAGATTCAAACCTCCATTGATCAGATTTTGTTCATATTATTAAAACAGCCAAAAAAGAAAATAGTCAGCTGTGACTTCATGGAGTTAGATTGCAGGTAATGCTTGTTCATATTAGTATAGGGGTCAGCAAGTACCACTTTATTATATAATCATTGACAAATTAAATTAGCAGTCTTAACCAAAAATGTTGGCACATTTCACATATAATTTACTTCAAAATCAATAAACAATATATATTGAAGTTTGACAAATTGCCAAATTCCTCTTCACTTTACAAGATCAAATTAAACTGTAATGTACCTAATCATCACAACTTATGATCTCAAACCAGTTTTGAAATATATTAATTACAGCACTACATAACTGAATACTGGACCTACATATTTTTACATTATATACTTCTTTTTTTTAAATTGCAATTCTTAGCTTCATGAAATCATGGTTATTTTTTTTTCTTACATCTTCAGGCCTGAAGTAGAACAGTAAAACAGAAAGAGAATGGATAGCTGTTAAGTGGGTTAACTTAATTCAATATCCTTGCCTTGCCCTTTATTTTCTTGTTCAAAATACTGGTTAAGTAAAAATGTAAAAATTCTATATCTACTGTATTGAGAAAACAAATATATTACAACCATCTCAATTGACTAAACATATAATCAATCTTCAAACATAAATTGGCAGAATTTCTCTCTAGAATGAGATATCTTGATATTTTGTTCAAGCTGAAGGGTGATTTTCTGCTGATTAGCAGAATTCTATTCAGCTTAGTGGCCAGTTATAAGCTTGAAGATGAGAGGGTCTTATTGAACGAGACACAAGGGAAATCACTGGTTAAGCCTCTTAGAAAGACAGAGAGAAAAGCTGTTTGTAATGGCAGCAAGTGAAAATAAATCAGCTTATCATTATTATTATTAAGAAGAGCATAGGAAACATCAACCAAAATACCACAACAGAGTAAAGACCATTTCATTCTTCCTTCTAAGGAATCTTTTAACTATTTCAAAACCAACCCATGAACAGATGGGATATATAATTCATTTTCTATTACTCTTTCTCACCCTTCCTGAATATCTTACGTCTTGTTGACAGAGGTTATAATAGGAAATATGTGTGAACCTTCTTTAGTGGTAATAGCAACTAAATCAATGTAAATCAAAGTACATCTGACCTCAAGCTAAATGGCAGCAAAAGTAATTACCAAAAATCAACTTATTTATCATCTATTACTGATAAGCATAGCTAAACAATTCCTGTTTAAGAAGAACTAAAGGCAGGTGCACACAATAGTCATCAGCTCAGCCTTTGTCTAGCGTGTCAATTGTCTCAGCAGTATGATTTCACTGAAAATTATGCAATTTTCGCTTACTTGTTTGCTCAAATGAACAGGTCATGTGATTGTTGTTATACATGGGTTGGAGCAGTGAAAACAAGAGCAGGGTGTTGTTTCAAATTTGGTTAGAGAACCAATTGCAGAAATTATTACACTAATTATAACAGCTTCAAGATACAAAATGTCCAACTTAAATTCTATTATTTTATCTCCAGCAAAAATTTTGTTGACTGCTTCTTATGCTATTTTGGACACATGACAGCTTAATGGGCATCGAGAAAATATTGACTGAGCTATTTTTTAAGGCAAGCGCACAGACTGAGTCAATCATTATGCCAAAAATATAAAACAGGATAGATTTCTGATGGACTGTCTTGCGAGTGTCAAAAATTACCCGCACTTGACATTTTAGTTACTTGTGAGGAATGGCTGAGCTAACTCACATGCGCGTTGGCTGAAAGTCAAATAGTGGGATACTTTATCAAATAGGATTTCTTACTGTAATTCTAGCTGAACATTTATTTACCTATCACTACAACATCTTTATCTTCCTATTTAAATTTTAATTGATTAACCATCACATACAAAGCATAATTTCAAATCAAAATACAATATATAGCATATAGCAATACAGCATATATATTGAGGTCAAAAGTCTATTAGGTTGATAGTTAAATGGTCACATATTAAGTCTGTTGTATTTAAATACTATTCAACTACACATATTGATAATTCATTACAGTTCTGGATGGCTAACCTCTTACAAATATATTCATTTCTGAAAAGAAATGTTATTATTGTAACACCAGTACACCAGTTGAATATGAGTCATTATTCTAGATCTGGAGGTTAAATGTAACCTATAGTCAAAATCATTATTACGACACATGGCATTATCATAATCATTATTTATAATTATCATATATACAAATCATTACATACCAATATTCTAACATATATTATCTGAGTATAAATAAACCAAGTATTAACGGTCTGAATATATTAAGAGTATATTAGTCATCTAGGTTCAACCATTCAAACATATTCTGAAAATTTCATTTAAACATGTTTAATCTGGTCAACATTTCTTTTAATATTACTATTTACTTATTTCATGGAAAAGACAAGAATTGGCATGACTTCAAGAGATAATTCCCTATTTTTTACTATGATTATTTTGATACTTCAAATTGCCTAAAATGGATGAGAACACTTTACACAAAGCTTAGAACTTCTAGATTTTTCCGAAAAGATGCAGCTGGTGTTTGTCCACTAGTCTGAACATAAAATTGTGATAAGTAGAAATAATGCCAGAAATATTGTGGAATGATTTGAGAAATTTCAATTAAACAAGACACAAAACACACATGCTAAAACCTGAGTTAAAAGTTCTAGTTAATATAGTAAATAGTACTTGTAGTAAATATATACCCATGTGATTAACATAAACAGTTGAAATCTTCTCTAATCATTACCAGTAAATGATAAAGATAGAATATATAAAATATTCATAACCTCATATTGTACTAATAGTGAGAAATCTTACAATCAATATATACCAATTTAGAAGCAGCCTTCTGTCTCACTTATCACCTAAATTTGGATTCATTATTTGAATATTACATCTAAATTCTAGCTGTCTGCTTATTGGAAATCAATAATCAACACCAGAAAACCAGAACAAATTTTTCAACATACCTTTCAGCAAACAGTGATTCCACTGACTTGAATTATCTCCAATATGTACTAAGAATGATCCATTTTTATGTTAAAAATCTTGTTGTTAAAAACCATTCCTAAAACAATGCTCTGTCATCAACAATTAACAAAATACAGCAGATTCCACACTTGAAAGGTTCTTCTGCTAAACATGATGATAGAACGCCATCACATACAATCCACTTACATATACTTTCTATTTTTATAAAATTAACATAAAACTGGAGATAATGAGGAAAATGACAAAAATGACCACATAAAAACCTATCTTTCAACTAATATAAGACAAGAACATAGAAAAGATTCAACATTCATTCAGCGTGTTGAAAAATCCACACGACTGCATAGTAATTGTATGAAATTGATTGCTGTCCTCCAATCAATTAAAGTGGCAGCCATTGTGATATCACCATAGCAACCAACGTTGGCTGGTATTGGTTATGTGAAATAGAGAGAATGAGTGGCCAAAGGCTTCAGTGCCAATTCGATAAGCTAACATTATTCTCAATTCTACAAGATAAATGTCTAGCTTTAAAACATAAACATGTACTTTCTTCTCAACAGTTGGTCTTATAAAATTTAAATCATGTTTATGATAAATCCATAGAATAATGAACTTGAAACATTCAGTAGATGTTGACAAAAAACATTCTATTATCAAGTCTGATCAGCCTAAAGCAAATGGTACTTGATATTTTTCTTCCTTTTTTTCCTTATTTTTTACACTTACGGCAGTTTATGAAAGTGATTTCACAAGAATAAAAAATACCTGGCGTCTAATATGAATTATTACAATGTCTGTACATGGACATGCCAAATTCTGTTTCATGGCGATAGGACATGGAGAAGACCATGAATGAAGCAGATACATGTCATTAAGTATTTATGAAACATAGAGTCAATCTGAAGATCAAACATCTAAGAAAATAACACCTTGACAGTAGTCCTATTCAAAATAGTACAAAAATGTTTTATAAATTTACTCATATAATAAATTAAATAGGAAACTTAATCATTACCTAATCAAAATCAATTTAAGAAAACTATTAGTTTTAAAATTGCACTTGCACATGAGATTTCATAATCATAACACTGTTGTCAAATTTAAAGTTCATATATGAAAAGATCTCTTTCTGTTAACTGTAATATATTTTATAAATATTCCGCTTGTTAAAATCACTAAAATATAAATTAATTGTATTGACATAAATTCTAAAATGATAGTATTTCAAATGTCAAAGATGGCAATTTTATTCAAATTAAAGGATTTAAAATAGCATTATGGATTCCACCTACATGCAAATTTCCAATACAGAATATTAAATCAGATTTGTTGTTTGAAAGGTCAAAAAGATTCCATGAGTTACAGACAGTATAAAATGTTATTATTTTAAGGTTGCTATCATTTTTAAAAAATAATACAGATATAAAAACATCCTAGATGACAAATACCTACCATATGTGTCTACATCAGTGTGTTTTTAATAAAAACCTGATTCTATATCCAATAAATGTAGGCCAATAAAGTATAACAAAAATCTTTAAAAAATTGTAGGAGCAAATAGAGGGAATAGAATTAGAAATAAGCCCTTAAATGAGTATCACAGACATTTCTGCATCAATTTGCACCATTCCATCCAAAGAGTATTTACAAAATTGCTCACCAGTCTGTCTGGTAGAGTATTCCTGGTAGTTTCCATGATGTGCAAATAGTTGTCATAAATGCCTCCCACACACTTAAAAAAACAGTAGAAAACATTAAATCCCTTGAATATTTAGAATTCCTACTAAAAGCTTTATTTAACAGTGATAAAATTCAATTTGTATTGAATAATTATTAAGAGAACTAGACTGAGCTCTTTCCGTTGTTCACAACTTCAATCATTTTGTCCATGTTCTGTGAATAATTGAACACAGGAGAAATTAATTAGGCATCAGTAAAAAAATGGAATCTTTACAATGAGAATAAAGGAATGACGTGTAAAAACATAATTACCAGTCATGATGCCATAGTACAATAATAAGATATCAAGTCCTTAAATGACTTTCAAATCTGTAGTATCTCAAAGTTACAAGTGAAAGCTTTTCAAAAGACTTGTCTCTTTAAGTGGGTATAAGTGTTAAGGTAGTTGATAAGAGAATACAATATCCCAACTATAATTATCGTTTCTATACATTATAGACTACTCCAGTCTAGATCAGTTGGATCAATAGTTGATATTGATTGAGAATTCAACACCACTTCTACTACAACCAATCTTATAATATGGTCAGTCAGTTCAATAGACCAACTATCTGACATATATCATACTATAAATAGTCTACTATAGTAATATTTTCTTACACCAGACATGTACACTGGATGTAAGGCTGGATAATTTATATTTTCCTGAGTACAGTAGACATATTTTCAAGTCACAATGTTTCTACAATATAGGGTTCAATCACCTGTTTTTAGTAGCTGCAAATTCTCTACTCATCATAATATCCAAACACATTTTGCCTTTAAACAGTTAAGTGTCAGTTATTTCAAATGTCAAAGAAATGCAAGTATTTGGTTGAACTCGATCATGAACTCAATAGACTAAATGTTTGGAAAGAAAGGATGAAACAAACCCAAGATTTCCAAACTATGCTATCATATATCAGTAGACCTAAGTGATGAATATAAGACATGTTCAGTAATTCAATCAACCATTAAATAATCTAAGGCAATACTCTGGACAAGAAATAATTTATTAAAAATATAAAGAGAATGTTATAAAATGAGATAATCTGGTAAAAGTCAAGGTTCAATATTCTTACAGCTCAGTCTAGAACAAACAATCAATCTACTATTTTTAGATCACTTGGTATAATGCCATTTCTCTTCATAATCTATCTTTCAAATCTCTACATAACAATGAGCATTGCTTTAACGGTTTCTTGTATTTATTCCAAGTCTCTCAGACAATAGTCCAAAAGTAGCTGACCCTTATCTGGCTGGTTATTTCTGACAAAATCAGGAAACTATGTCTTAAATTGCATCTTAATACAGGACATCCATAATGTTAAAGAAACTGTAAAATATCCTTTCGAACTACCTTATCATTTATTTCAAACTATCTCATCACATTTTTCAAACTATCTTATGACTTTCAAGATAGCCTGCCAGGCATGGTAACATACGCCCACTGGCAGCTGTCAGAGATGAAAACTAAATCTTTATTGACCAAAAATATATGAAAGATCTCCATAATAATACCAAACTTCTCATCTTGAAGATCTTCATTATGCATTTGTAGTTCAAAAACGCTGAATATCTCATCAACTTGAATATCTCATCAACTTAGGGTCAGTTATGCTGAGTTTTTCCATAAATTTTTTCAAATCAATAGCAAAAATCCAGAAGCATTGAATTATCACACTCCTCTCGTGTCTGAAATTTTCAAAGAAATATAATAAGGTATCATCAAACTCGCACAAACTAACTAACATAGACAAATTTGAGCTTTACTGAGAACTCATCAATTTATACCTGCATACCAAGTTTTATCAAGATCCGATAAAAACTCCATCGTGTTTTGATGTATTTTTACGAAGTCAAGGGCAAAATTACTCAAAAACCGTTCATCGCAAAATTGTCAAGTTCGAACTTGACCGCCATCTTATCAATCCCAATTCTCACACCAAGGATCATAAAAATCCATTGAAAATTGTAGCTTCTATTGTGCCCACAACAAAATGTTGACACGAAGTCAAGGGCAATAAAACAAAAACCGTTCATGAAAAATCATCAAATTTGAACTTGACCACCGACTTATGAATTCCGATGACAACGAAAATATACCACCACATATTCATGTGGGCGTATAGAAATATTTTATTATATCTTTCAAAATATTTTATCATTCAAAGTGATATGTAAAAGGAGAATTTGGAGAAAGATCTAATGAATAAATATTTGCTACTTTTCTGCTCCAAATTGAGCCAGTAGAGATGGGCATTGCAATGCAGTTAAGATGAGTTTTATTTCGCTAAAATAACAGCATTAGCCTACTGCAGTTGACTTTAGATCACATGCCCTGCCTACAGTATATCATAATGGCTTACATATTCAACACGACAAACAGATAATACGTTACCACCTATAATCATAGGATCTCATATGATCAGACGCCACTACCAGAATCTTCAAGACCAATATCCTATTGTCTACAGCAAGAGACTTCTTACAGCTTACAAAAATTTCAGTAATATCCTAGTCCATGGTAGACTCGATAGTCTTAAAATTTCTGACTTCTTTTCTTTTGAATTTCTTACGATGACTATTCATATGAATGCTTCTTATTTTCTTATAGATACATGAAAAGATTTTGTTTCACAATACAAGTTTTATCTTTAGATGATTATTGATATATCAGAAGAATGTTGACTATTATATTTTCAACTATTTCAGCCAAAGAAATGATAGTACCACAGATAGTATTAGAGACATCCTTAGCTAACAAATCTAATTATCTTAACCTTTAACTTGCACCTTGTTTTATCATAAATCTTTACTTTGTGACCTAGTCCAGTGCTTTCATGAGACTATGTTCTCATCACCATCAAACACTAGATTACAAGAGGTATAAACACATGTGATAGAACACATTATAATCATTCCATACAATCAAAAAACACATACTTGTATGATGGAAACAACTTAACTTATCAGTTGTCTTAACAAGAGAATCTAGAAAATGTGCTTAAAGATTTGTAATAATTCTACCAGTAGATATAATGATCTGTGATGAACAACAGAATAGTTTATCTAACTTTAAATACAATATACAGAACTAGAACTGTTCTAATAACAGTACTGATGCAGGGCGGGTTACGACATCGAGGTACATACGAAGATGGTCTATTGCAATTACATTGATGTAAATACTTTTCTGCATCTCTAAATTCAAATATCCAAAAGTGCCTAGAGGTTAATGTATATTGACTAGGAATAAAAGAATATTTGTCAATTAATAAAGACCAAGTTTCATGAAATCCGGATAAGAAATAAGTAAATTGGTAATGCGCATGCACACAACAAAAATTGGTTATTTCCATTGAATTTATAATTGGATTATACACATACATAGCAAGTTTAATTAAATTCGGATAAGAACTAAGAAAGTTTATAATGCGCATGCGCACAACAAAAATTCAATATTCCCATCAAATTTAGAATTGGATTGTACACATACATACCAAGTTTGGTGAAATTCGGATAAGAAATAAGAAAGTTTATAATGCGCATGCGCACAACAAAAATTCAATATTTCCATCAAATTTAGAATTGGATTATATACATACATACCAATTTTGATGAAATTCGGACAAGAAATAAGAAAGTTGGTAATACGCATGCGCAAAACAAAAATTAATATTTCCATCAAATTTAGAATTGGATTATACACATACATCCAAGTTTGATGAAAATCGGATAAGAAATAAGAAAGTTGGTAAATTAAGTGGAGGTATCCCTGTAATGTGCTTCCGTAAGCTTAACTTACAGTATAACACTGTTCAATCCATCCTAGAGCTTATTTATATATCTTAACTGGACACAAAACATTTTAAAGAAATATAGAAGGGAGGGTCTCTTTAAAACTACTTAAATTTTGATTAATATTGGGGTTGACAGCCAGGTTAATCTAATTAGCCGATTTATCTAATAATAGTCCCATGTTAAGTGAATGGGGTTTTGAATTTGCATGTAAGGCATGCATATCATATATCATTGGAAAGCGCAGGATCTCAGCATTTTGATCTGACAGAATTATTTCTCTACCTCTAATAGGGCACATGTGAGGACGCTTTAAAGATGCAGAATCAACTTTCAGTGACACCCATAAAACCGAAACCACGTGTCGGACACAAAAAATATTAGCATCATGTAAAAGCTGAAGTCAATAGTAAACATTAATGTAAATATCAACATCATCCGAGGCCAAGTTCCTTTGATAGACGCATTTAAAGATTTAAGGAAATTGCAACATTTCCTTTAATGTGACTCTGACATCATCAAATGCCACATGAATTGAATTCATTTATTAAGTGCATTAATAATCTGAAAGTGGTATGGCGCTAAATCAATTAGGGTTTGAGATACAGCACTTCAAAAATGTCATTTTGACCATATTTAGACCCCTATAAAATCAGAAGTTGTTGTTTGACCCCAAAGGTCAAAAGATCATGAGAAGGTCAAGGACAGCCTTTATCGACAGTCAATATAAAGGTCATCAAAGGTCCAGGTCATGAGTTATAAGCCTTCAATCTTTGAAAAAAAACATCAGGTCGTACAAAAAAGGCAAACCCGAAATTCAAAATTATGGTTCCCATTTTTTGTAAACAGACATTTAACGTATCGTATGACACAAAAGTTATGCAAATCTGATGATAAATGGCCTCTGAAGAACAATTTCTGGAAAATGAGGCAAACCAAAATGGCGGCCTACATGTTACTTCCAGTGCGATTTTTTTTAGTTAAATAAGTTTGTATTAAGGCTGGTAATATAATGCATAAATTATTTTGGACATAACTCAATTTCACCGTGATACCACCGGAAGTACTAACATCGAAACCGGAAGTGATAAAAAAATTTTGAATGTGTGCTTTTATTCCACTATGCTGGCAGTCTACACTGTGTGAGTTTCAAGTCAATCCACCAAACTACAACCGAAATAGTATTTTCTGATTAATTACGGCAAAAAAAAGTAATGAACAAATTTTCGAAAATCGAAAATTTTCAACTGCTATCATTTGTCCTTTGTTACAAGAAATACGATGCAGAAAACCCGATCAAAATCGGTTGATAAACACGCCCTCTAGAGTCCATTTTCCGTTTGTTGCAATTTTGCGTAATGTTGCTCAGAAAATTTTGGTTTTACATTTAAGCTGGGATTAGCCACGAGTTACGAAACGCCACGAAGTCCGTTTTCCCGCACCTGTTGCCGTTTCCAAGAAAACCGGCCTGCCGTGGACGAAAAAAAAAAAAAAAAAAAAAATCAATACGAAAACAAAGCAGGGGCAATAATATTGATTTTTTCTGAAATTCAAACTCAAATGTCTTATGATAAAATTAGAAGTTTACAAGAATTCTATATCAGTGGACAGAAACAGTATAAGAGGAATAATAGTATTGGTAAATGTCAGAGGGCAACCATCAATTCTACCACTTCTTTACATTACTATTATTTACTATTCTTATTAGCAACTTCATAGTCATTCTTTATTCACTACCTTATTATATATAATATACAATACAAATTAATTTCACTGTGAAAATAGTGCTCAATATATCAACTGTAGAGCGATATAGAAATATTAAAACAGAACCTAAAATTTTAGGTTCTGTTTTAATATTTCTATATAATATACATATCTATAACAGGACTCCTAATTTAGCATCAAAAGGCTACAATCCTGATACAAGATATGTTACCAACTACTTCATAATAATTTGTTGTAACTTCAACATAGTTGCTAATATCAAACAACTTCAGCATGAGACAATCAAATAACCTTAATATCAAACTTATTAGAGCATATAGATTATAACCATCAAACCAATGATATTATAAGAGCATGAGACAGTTCATTTATTTCTATTAAATCTGAAACTCTAAATGATTTGCACCTTGTCAGCTTAAATGTGCAGAAACACAATGATCCTCTAATATTTTCTGAATACATTCCACTCAGCAACCTTGACTCTTAGCTCTCACCAACTCTTACCAACTCTGGCTCTTACAACTCCAGCTCTTACAACTCCAGCTCCTCCAGCTCTTACAACTCCGGCTCTTACAACTCTAGCCCTTTCCAACTCTAGCTCTTACCAACTCTATTACCAACTCTAGCTATTACCAACTATAACTCTTACCAACTCTAACCAACTCTAACTCTTACCAACTCTAACTCTTACCAACTCTAACTCTTACCAACTCTGGCTTTACTCTGCTATTTCATGGCAATGTGAATGAAGTCAGTAGTTTTTTTTATCTAATTTTGAATTAATATCTAAAATTTTTATTTGGCATTATTCTACTAACACTTGTAGACACGATGGGGAGCCTATACTGAATCATATAATCAAGTGAGAATCTAGACATAGTATCTTTGCTGGAATATATACAAATCTTATTCCAAATGAATTATTTTTATTAGAAGCTACGTGAAACATGGTGTATCTTTCTACAAGGACATTAATGATATAAAGCTATATTTTACACACGGCTGATGGTGGATTGTATTGATGACTACCAGTATTAATACTCATGTTTCTTCTATTATATCTACCACCATATGGACATTCTATTAAAAATACATACTGGCAACATGACTTTATGGTTATAAAACAAGGAACCTTCACTAGTTTAACAACATTCATGACTTCAGCCATCAATTATCAAAACACAAAAATATTTTACCATGTACATTTAATTAGTTCATTAAACATTCAAGATGGAATAAAACTGAATTTTATAAAAGTTACATGAACACTTAATTCTAAATATGCATAATATATGTAAAAAAAAAACAGAGGATAAAAAGGAAAACTTTTTCCTATGCAATGCCTTGAACATAGTAAACACCACTGAACTGTCCTTTTGGAATTCAAGTTCTAATTATAGTATGCAGAAGCAAACTGATAATAGAAATATGGATGTTAGTACTACTATAATGTTCATTAAACATGAAATAAACAATGTCTGAGGATAGTTGTCAGAGAATATAGCAAGAACAGTATCTCAAGAAGAAATCAATGTGTTCATTACAACAATTCTACTACTCTAATTGCTACTTATTTCTTATTTTACTTGCCAATTAGATAGTATTCAACTCCTACTCCAGTATCAAACAACTTTTTTTTATAGCAACACTTGGAAACCTTTTTTACATCAATCAATGACCTTCTCCATAGATCTTTTATTTAGAATCAACGACAGCCATTTAAATGTTGAAAGTTCAACAAAAAAAAGACACAGAAAATTTTCAGAAATCAGACATTTCGGGTTTTGAATATATGTAAATAGCATTCTTTACCACAAAAATCTCATAACCTCAAACTAGAACTTTCAATATTTCTGTTGATGTCTTTCCTATATATGGATTGTCCCAAGAAAAGAAGAGAATTTCAAACGCAGATAATTCTGGACTCACAAGGATTTGGGGGCTCAAATTTCGATCATGAGAAATAAACACTTACAACACTTATAAGCTTAGCTTAAAAAAATTTGATTGATAATAAACTTAATCTAAATATCTTCTGAAAATCTATTGCATTAACATTTTGAAGCAAAATATTGAATTTACCAAATAGACTGGATGGATGGGTTGCCTGATAATGTAATGTTTTAATGCCTCTCCTACTTGTTGGGTTATAAAAGCAGAGAATAAATTCTAGCTTATCATGTTCTTTCTGCTGATGGACCATAACAGATGATATTGACAGGTGTGCTTTTCATGTTTATAGTATGGTTTCATTATGATGACAGTAATGATACTTCATTAATGTCAATTACTACATTTCCTAAAATGTTTCTTTTTTCAATTAATGGTATTCATATTCAGGGAATCAGATAAAGTTTTTTTTTTTTATCTGTTTTACATTTTACTTGTGACATTACATAGCAAATCAACATTAAATTTGTATTAACACTGGACACTATCAAAATATCAAGTTAATAGAGCAATCTGTTTTTTAGAAGGCCGAAAAATATACACCAAAATCTAGAGGAATGTGTCCTGTAAGTTTTATCTAAAACAAATCCAGTCATCTAAGTCAAACTGCTTAATTAATCGTTTTTAATAAACCCTTTTAAAACAAGTTCTGTGTGATCAAGAAGAAACATGGATATAAATGGCATATGATCCTTGTAATAAAAAGCATAAATGACATACTTTAGAAATATTTTCAGGCATAAATTTACCAAATTTTTGATAATGAAAACTTTTTACAAAACCAGGGAAGGTAACATACACCAAGTAGTAACTGTCATAAACAGAGATTCTAAAATAAAGATAGTGGACCACAGCCATATACGCCCACAAATATTCAAGATTTTTGGGCAAGGGCAATAACTCTACTTCTAACGGGGGAAATAGCACAAATTTGAACTTGATCTTCGTTTTATGAATATGTTTACACACACCGAATTTCATTTGATTCCATCAAAAGATCTAGATTTTAGAGCGTTTACAAGCAAATGTTGACGGACGGACGGACCGACCAACGGACCTTCGTTTCATGAATATGTATGCACATACTGAATTTCATTTGATTCCTTCAAGCACTCTAGTTTTTAGATTGTTTTCGAGCAATTGATGTTGATAGAAGCACTTACTGCATAGAGGTTAAAGGGTGATAACTCCTCAAAACTGATGTAAGAGGCCTAAATCTTGAAATAGCCTTAAATTTAATCAGAAGTAAACTAAACTTTCTCAAACCTTTCGATTTAGGTCCAATAACATCCATTTCAAGTTTCATCAAAATCAGTTGAAAACTAAGAGAGTAATAGCTTATTCAAGATTTTGGGGCAAGGGCAATAACTCTCCTTCTAACAGTCAAAAATAGCTCAAATTCGAGCTTGATCTTCGTTTTAAGAATATGTATACACATACCTAATTTCATTTGATTCCATCAAAAAATCTAGTTTTTAGAGCGTTTACAAGCAAATGTTGACGGACGGATAGGGGTGCCGACAATATACGTCCACATAGAGATGTGGACATATAAAATTGTTCTCATATTAAAGATCTTAGTAATGTTCTTTTCTTTTAATATCATAAAATATATCAAAATAACAGGTTAACATTGGAATAAATACTGTTATTTGTAAGTTATAAAAACAACACACAATGCTAGAGTTGTGACATTCTCAAAGTACTTCTATTCATAGTGAAATTTAAATGAGTTAATGGACCTATATTACAATTTATGTAAAAGTAATACATGAATATAATTTTTCATCATTATTGTAGCAATATTCAGAATAATTCTGTGAAAATCTAATCATTTAGGTATGACATTCTCATTCTCACTTTGCATTGTGGACATATTGTATTTTGTCAAAGTCAATCAAGCTTAAATCAGACCATAACCAACACTTAGAGTTTTAAAAAATGTTCTTAAAAAATGTGACTAGAGTATTTCTAGAAGGAAGTTCCACACGTAACTGTCCAATTACATCAGATACCAATAACAAATGAGATTTGTACAAATCAATAGGAAAACTATTGATCGCAGAATAAATTTGCAAAGGATAGTTTCTAATATACTAGTGTGTCTAGATTAAATATCAAGTCAATTTTCAATATTTAATATCAAGGATAGAAGGGAATATTGACACCTCAAACACTAATGACACATATCTAAGAAACATTTCATGTCAAAAATATTTTGTCTTTTAAATTAGAGTATTGATATTGGCACCTTATACTTCAGGAAAATTGGGTTGAAGCTCTTTTCTACCCTGAATTTGATATACTATTTTCATGAGTCAGAGTGTAAAGTAAAATTATAACAGTAAGAAATCAAACGTAAACATACCTGAAATTTATACATCAAAAACAGATGGAAGCCATGATGCTATTTTATCCTAATCTCATCTGCTAGTACACATCTTATAAACAATTGATAGAACCAGACATTCACAAATTATACTTTACTAGACTAATGGTGTATCTCACAGTTCCAGCAACACAACACAAATTATTCTAAACTAATAACCTTGACAATTGTCTTCCAATGGCAAAGATAACAAATATTCCAGAAAATTTAATTGAAACAATGCCTAATAAAATCAGCTCTGTGATGTACAAGTAATAACAATATGTCAAAGACTAATTATATCAAGTTGTAACAACTTGAGACCTACAGCAGTACATGTATACCTGTTGATTGCACTTCTAGTCCGATTTCTAGAAACTGGCAGAACTAGCTTCTAACTACAAACTGATCACAAAATCTATATCTAGCTGGCAATGAATATAAAGACTGTCTATCTAATACCCATGCCAAACCAGATAGTATGGTATTACATGTAGTAAGAAGCAGCCATTAAGTGCAGGAGAAATTAGAGCCACATGGAAAGATTGTTTATAGTATGTTTACTGGCTAACCATAAACTTGACCTACTATTATTATTTATAATATACATGTGTATAAATAACCTTAGATAAATACTCTCCAGTTGATCACTACCTACACAACTCCATTACTCTCCAGCTGAACACTACCTACACAACTCCATTACTCTCCAGCTGAACACTACCTACGTGCAACCCCATTACTCTCCAGCTGAACACTACCTACACAACTCCATTACTCTCCAGCTGAACACTACCTACGTGCAACCCCATTACTCTCCAGCTGAACACTACCTACACAACTCCATTACTCTCCAGCTGAACACTACCTACGTGCAACCCCATTACTCTCCAGCGGTAAGCTACCTACGTGCAACGCCATTACTCTCCAGCTGAACACTACCTACACAACTCCATTACTCTCCAGCTGAACACTACCTACACAACTCCATTACTCTCCAGCTGAACACTACCTACGTGCAACCCCATTATTCTCCAGCGGTAAGCTACCTACGTGCAACCCCATTATTCTCCAGCGGTAAGCTACCTACGTGCAACCCCATTACTCTCCAGCTGAACACTACCTACGTGCAACCCCATTACTCTCCAGCTGAACACTACCTACGTGCAACCCCATTACTCTTCAGCTGAACACTACCTACGTGCAACCCCATTACTCTCCAGCTGAACACTACCTACGTGCAACCCCATTACTCTCCAGTTGAACACTACCTACGTGCAACCCCATTACTCTCCAGCTGAACACTACCTACGTGCAACCCCATTACTCTTCAGCTGAACACTACCTACGTGCAACCCCATTACTCTCCAGCTGAACACTACCTACGTGCAACCCCATTACTCTCCAGTTGAACACTACCTACGTGCAACCCCATTACTCTCCAGCTGAACACTACCTACGTGCAACCCCATTACTCTCCAGCTGAACACTACCTACGTGCAACCCTCTTACTCTCCAGCTGAACACTACCTACGTGCAACCCCATTACTCTCAATCTGAACACTACCTACGTGCAACCCCATTACTCTCCAGCTGAACACTACCTACGTGCAACCCCAATACTCTCCAGCTGAACACTACCTACGTGCAACCCCATTACTCTCCAGCTAAACAGTACCTACATAACACCATAAAATTTAAGCTGAACACTACCTACACAACTACATTACTCTCCTGCTGAAAACTTCCTACAGAACTCCATTACTTTCCAAACTGACAACTACATACACAACTCCATAACTCTCCAGTTCAACCATACCTAGACAATCCCATTACTCTCCTGCTCAGATCCGAAATTAATTTTGATATATATGGGTCATGGTTCTTAAAATAAACTGATTGATGTCGGTGGTCGTTGTATTTTATTTGTCGTTACTACTGGTGATCAGGAGGTTCACTCAAACATAGGTGGGGTAAAAATTCACAATAATAGGTAAATGTGTCAGTCGGTAGATTGATCATTTCAAGTACTGGTACCTCAAATGGTAGTCGTACTTGCAGAATGAAGGGGTTTGGATTTTTTTCCCTCTTTATTGATGTATCTTAACACACAGGCACTTTCAGTAGACCCTTTCAGTTAGATCCTTTGCCAAAGCAGCCAAATACTACCAAGGTATCTCGACCCATGAAATTCAGTGTTTACTGTGAAATTTAGTACCCCTATAGAAAGCATTACTCGTATTATTATTATTTACTATTAATGCCTACAGGCAGTCTAACTATTGAGCTCTTACTTTTACTACTTTACTATTTACTATTTGAATTGTACCGGTACTGATGCAAAACTTTTGTCTGAAGAGCTTGTTTTTATACATTAATTTTTGTCATTGACAATTTGAGATAGATGTTACATGTCAATACAAGCATTATTTCTATGTCTATCATGACATGACAAGGTAATATTTTGGATAACTGCCAATAACAAATTCACATAAAATAAAGCACCAGCTTACATAATCAGATTTGGAACTCTTTTATTTTTCAAGCCAGACAGATGTTAAATGTCATTTACCTTCATACTAGCATGTGCTTATGTACTTCAACTGAATGCCATAGTTTCTAGTAATTTCCAATGTCATATAATGTTTAAGTTTTAAAAGATTCAAAATATGAGCTGGTAGTCAGAAAATAGATTGTGTTGATTTTTAGACCAGGATTTATCTTAACAAGTACAATAGAAAATACAATGACTACTAATTTGTTCAACATTTTAAAGTGCAATTTGGCTTCTTATAGCATTAAATAGATCCTAGCTTTAGGACAAAGACAGTAAGGTTAAATTTAAATTGCTGACGTTAGCATTATTTATTATGAGTTGTATGATCTAATTTTAATCATTTTAATATCAGGACAATAATTTGGTGGTGAGCAAGATTGGAGTGAACTTTGTTATAAGCAACTGGAACTGAAAAAGCAAAGCATAGAATTTGTCCAAAAGGTTATCATGACACTAATATGTATTGATTTTGATTCCAATCTGGAAAAAGCTTTATCAGATAATAATGTAGATTGGTAAAAAAAATACCAGGAGATAGTCTTTCTCGCAATATTCCAAATAAGAGAGAAAATGATAATATCTAGTACAGGCACATTAATCAATAGTAGTTCATTGAAGCAGATACAATTTATACATTTTCCAGGCCACATTAACAAACTCTCTTGATTAGAGAAATAGACAAATCTAATTAACTGCATACTAGCTTTCATGTGCTTTTACATGATTACAAAATATTACTTATCTCTCTGTCAGAGTTAATTACACCAAGTTCTCACTTACACAAATACCATCCCTTCATATTCCCTTCTGTGGTTTATATTAAATCAGAAAAAATCCAAAGTGTAATTAAAGAAGGTGACAGAAACAACTCTGAAATTACCTCAGTTCATCACACATTTCACTTCACTGAAATGTTATTCATAATAATTTGGACATAAAATTTATCTTCTGGTAAAATATAGATGAGTTCCAGAACACAGTAACACAGACAAAAACACAACACAAACAAAAATAGGTACTGCTTATATTGTGCATTTTCCATACGTCACAAGATAGACAGCTGGGCAAACTAATTCATGATGAACTATTATCTTCATTATTCCTCTAAATTCAATAGTTAGGGTCAATTCATGGAAAAAACTATTATTCTTTATATACTATGACTTACAGTGCACATTGTATCTAAAAGATAGCTTGCCAGGCAAAGTAATATATGCCCACTGGCAACTTTGATTTTGAATAAAAATATTTGGCTGTACAGTAACAATCACCAGTATGAAATATTCAAGCTTCAGTCATACACTTCTTTTGTACGATGTGGGTCGATACTGATAATAAAAATTCTGGTTAGAATCATGCCTTTTGGTATTTACAAACACCCACACCAAGTTTCAGCAAAATAGGTCAAGAATTGTGCCTTCTAGAGAGTTACATGCTAAATATTGAATGCATTTCAATAACAAGGGCAATAACTCATACTAAATATTTTTTGATTTTCGATAGGTTTTATTCTTGGGTTTTGTCAAAACCTTTTCCAGCAGGCCTGTGCAACCTATGACCCACGGAACATTTTTCAAGCACACACAACTTCGACGTCTATTGGCAATATTAACAGTCAGAATCGCTGATAATTCACAATCTTTTCAACAAGAAAGATAGCTTGCAAGGCAAGGTAACATACGCCCACTGGCAGCTGTCAGAAATGATAAAACAGTCTATAGTGACTAAAGTACAAATTTTCTCATATTGAAGAAATTTTATTAGTTTGAATTCAATTACATATATATATGCCAGTTATTCATGCTGAGTAATTCCACACAATTTTTTACAATCAATATCAATAACCAAAACACAACAAACAATTAAATCACACAGCTCTAATCAAGGGCAAAAAAAAAATTTTGACGCATTTTTCCCCAAGTCAAGGAAAATAACTCAAAGATAGCTTGCGAGGCAAGGAAACATACGCCCACTGGCAGCTGTCAGAAATGATTAAACAGTCTTTAGTGACTAAAGTACGAATTTTCTCATATTGAAGAATTCAATTACATATAAATATGCCATTAAATAACGGAACACAATTTTATGGTATACTACTCCTTAGTTTTATTACACACAACGTTTCAACAATCTACATTGTCATCTTCAGGTGAAGTGAGGAAGTATGGTACAAGAAGTTATATATATACACAAAAATATAACAATAGCAACAATTAATATATATATATATAACTTCTTGTACCATATTTTTTTAACAGAGTCAAGAGCAATATCTTTAAAACCGTTCATCGAAAATATGTCAAATTTGAACTTGACCGAGATTTTATCAATCTAAAGCATCAAACCAAGTTTTATCAAAATTAGATAAAAACTGTAGTCTCTATAGTGCTCACAAGAAATGTTGACAGACGGACCGACGGACAGGGTGACGACAATATATGACCACATATTCATGTGCGCGTATAAAAATATCATTTTTTCATAGATATGAAAAAAAAATGTCTGGCTCAAATGAGATTGTACCAGACATTTGTAGAAATTGTACCGGACAATGTCCATGTCCGGACGCTTATTTCAAGCCTTGCAGAGAATAAACAAAACTCTATGTGTACTAGTGCTCACAAGAATAGTCCAATATTTGAATTCGAATGCATTTTTGCGAATATTTTAATCGGATTTTACCATTCGATTAATCGCACATGCTTGATTAGATCTATAAGTTGGTTGATAGAACCAGAGTTGTCTAAAATTATTCACTCTATATGAACCATAGACCAAGGCAACTTACAATCACCTTAAAGTGCAACTTTCATTAAAAAAGTGCAACTTTCATTAAAAATCAACTTCAAATTTGCACGTAAGAGCTCGATCTGCAATTTTATGGCTGTTATTAGAGTATGGAACCAGATACGAATCAACCGGAAACAACCTGACATTTTTCTTAAATGATTCCACACATTTTATCAAAATATATTTCGAGACAATCCCCATAGTTTATAAACTAAAGATTGCGATGTCAAGTCCCTCGCAACCCCCATCACATTTTGTTAGATTTAAAGATTTCACGCATTTTATCAAAAACTATTTCGAGACAATCCCCGTAGTCTATGAATTAAAGATTGCGATGTCAAGTCCCTCGCAACCCCTCTCACATCTCGTTACATTTACTTGTGCTGGATAATCAAAGGATTGACCTTTGACCATTTCTACCTACACATCAAAACCGAAAGTAAAAATAATGAAATTCAGAAACTGATTAGCTGATATAAATAGAATGTTAACATATCTAATACCTTTCTTATTGTTCTTGGATGTTTTTCAATGATTTCTTCTATAATTTAATTTAATTATCCATTGTTTCACGACTTTAGGCTTCCGCACGAGACATCGGGAATATAAATAATCTCTATTTGAATGAAATTAACATTTCTAAGCGAGTTTTTACCAACTGTAAGTTTGTATTGCAGGTGAGAAAACGGCAAAATTCAGTTGTAAATAGCCCATTTTTCAATTGAAAATGTCATCGAATATTCAAATGCAAATCAAATGATACTGTTGAATAGTCGAATGGTAAAAATCACCATTCGTGTGAGCACTAGTGTACAACAAAAAAGTGTTTCAGAACAGGTAAATATTTCATATTGTTTATGATCAACAAAGATATATTACACCATGAGCTATGAAAAAAATTAGTTGTATGACAGATGGTACAGGAGGTTGCAACTCTTTGAAAAATTTGGGCATCTCTGGGTTGTTAACAAGCATGTTTTTTTTCTCACCTTCATGCTATTCCAAAAATCTATAGGAACTTAAATAAATAACCTAGACTTTATGTCAGTTTTTTTATTTTTAGTCTCTGAGTATGTATCATTAAATCCAAGGACATTGACGAGTTGAAGTTGAAGATGAGACTTCTTTGGCATTCCCTCTCTTCAAAGTAAGTCACCAGATATAAAATCTGAAGAAGCTCCAGAGATCTGTTTTCAGTTATTGGCAGAATATTACTAGTAGAAAATTCAATTAGTTTGATATATTTAATTGATTAGTATACTAATTAGTCTTGTTTTTTTATCAGTTTATTGATTTGCGTATATTTGCCGGAACTAGTAAGTCAATACCAGTTTATACTCTGTTCTATATTGGTAATCTCTATAGATTTAGAGTATATAATATTATCTCAATTGCTTATACAGCAATTCTCAATCATGATAAGTTTTTCAAAATGTATTTTTTAAAGCAAGAATATTCAGAAGCTTGTGAATTAAATATTTTTTTCATTCATTTTATCAATTTTGTAAAAAACATTCACATGAAAAATCTCTAATTGATATAGAGGAATAGGAAGGTTTTGTTTGATCACTTATTTTTTGAAAAACAAATGAAAGTATTCCTTAACATCTAAAGTTCAACACTTTTTTGACATCATTTCAGCTAGTAACAGTTAAAAACATCAGACACCACAGTATTTGCCATCATGTTAATGAATCTGTGTTAGGGAAGTAAGAGAAGCAGAACTAATTGGTATCTGTGTGTAACCATGGTGAATTGTGTTCTAAATACAACCATTCTATATTATAAATAACTACAGGAGAATAGTCCAGATTATTAGTCAGGTTTTTGATCAACATGTATCAAACAAGATAAACCATATCCATTGCTATTTTCTACAGGATCATACAGTGATGTGAAACATGGTTTTAACTCATAGCCATTTAAAAAATATCCAGACATCTCATTTAATAATCTTAATATATCATTTCCACAAATCTTAAATGGCTCTGTTATTTACAAGATACGATTATGTGGATAGCAAGCAAAAGTATCCATTATTATCATATTATAAGATATATTCTTGAAAATAACATTTTTATCTTCTTAATTTTCCATACCTTGTCATGGAAAATGGAAGAATGGTTATAGAAATATATTGTTTAACATACTAGAATGCCTTCAACTGAATGGTATTTCCATCCACGGCCTAAAAATAGATCTGTAGCTCGTGCCAAAATCTACACAAAACTCTTCATCAAATGTCCACTTTCAGATTGAAAGATAGAAAAAAATCAATGAAAAGAAAATAGAGAATTGTGATTAAGTCAAGAATTTGTTTCTGAGAAGATAAATATTTCAAACCAATTTTAAATTAGGTCTTTTTTTGTTAAATATTCATACTAAATACCGACTATAGGAAGAGAAATAGTTTTCACAGTTGTTTCAAAATCTTCAATCGTATTTCATTTGTAATGATCAGTCATCTTTTACCTTATCTACTGATAACATGATTCATCATTTATCATACAGATCTCCTCTATATTTCTTGAGATCATGGTTCATCTAATCAAACAGATCATACATATTTACTGAAATCATGATTTATTTTTTTACCCTACATATAGTTCATAAATATCTACAGAAATTATGATTCATATTTTATCATACAGATGTATGTATAAAGAGACATTGCTTCAATATATATTTGAAGATTTATATATGCAAAAACCAAAACATTTTTCTGTCAGAATTACAGATCAAAGTATATTTATCAAAATGGTAGGTGTATAAGAATTTATTACTTGATAAACAACACAAAAAATATCACAGACATCAAATGAAGGGAGCAAACTCTAATTAATACAGCTTAGTCTATAATTTATGCTACCGTACATGAAATTTCAACAGACTGGCCTATAGATGTAATTAACTCAAGAAATCAATAAACCAAGAGTAAAATATCAAGGTCAATTCAAGTATATATCATTTCATACTACTTGGGAAGAAGACATTATAGACCAATAAATAGTCACACATATTCTCAGTTAAAAATCCAAATAGAAGACTGTCTAGTCCACAGTGAAGAATTAAAAAATCCATTTTCCACAGCTGTTGAGTTTACATATTAGTTATACATGTTAAATGACTCAAATTCTGAAGCAAATACATGGAAACTCTGTGCTTAACTTCATAAATATTTTAACTGGATGCTTCCTATGTGATGTTAACAATGAGCAAATTACAACCTTTCGTATTTCTAAATTTTTCGAAAATGAAAAAAAGGGTAGGGTGTGTGTATATATTACAGAGAACAATCTTCTATATAAGAATTCCATTTTATTTCATTTTTTGGGCACGTCAATTGGTCATACATGGGTCTATGGTGTCATGGAATACCTTTTTTTAAGGATAAAAATACAGCATTTTTATCATGATTTGCTGTGATTGACATAACTTTGCACCATTTGACAATTATTATCAAATAATGTATAAGATTATTGACTAATGCAAAAATCATATAAAAAACAACAAATTTTAAGCTTTCCTCGTTTTGTTTTCTTCTTTGTCAATCGTTTATACAACAAGAGTCTAAAATCTTTTCATTTGATATATTCACAGAATTTATTGATACAATGTAAGCATACATGTGTACAGGTCAGGAAAAAAATCTGGAGATTTGCCTTGAAAAATCTGGAGATTGGGTGGAAAGTCGGGAGATTTTTCCAAAGCGCGTAAATTCGTGATTTGAAACTCCAACTTGATCGTTTTTTTCATTTTTTTTTTCAAATAAGCTTTAAGCCTTGTAAATTAATTAAATTGATCATAGGCCTACATGACACAGTTAAAATTAACAATCTATAATTATGGATAATTCTAGAAATAGTGCCTTATATTTCAAATTTAGGGGCCCAAAAAAAAATTTGATTTTATCATTCTTCAGTAGGTCCTATTGATTGAATCAAAATAATGTCAAGGTGAAATGATGTTTGAAAACAAGAAAGCAAGCATGATCCCAGCCCTCTAAATTAAATGGTACCGGTAGGCCCACATGTAATACCATATTAAAAATCAGTATGTTCTGAAAGCAATATTTATTAAATAATATGAACTGGCAATGTTACTTTTTCCAAAGATGTAGTTCATGACATCTTAAATATCTCCAGTCCGATCATTAAATACTTTTCCTGCAACACTCTCACGAAGTATTGAATTGAATTTTCCGCTTCCATTTTGACGTTCTTCAGAATGGAAAGTAAGCCCGTTATGCAGGCAATCAAATGGATGTTTACAGGCTACAGTAAAATTACAAAACGATTTTATGAAACGAAGTTTGAGTTTACATTAGAATTAGACATCCAGTCGCGTATGATAATCTACCGATAATGAAAAATAATTCTGAAACGACGTCTATGTTATATAGGCCTATTATAGTCCTCGCAGATTGACACGGTATTAATACTATGAAGACTTCAAGATTTCGTTTTTTAGTAAAAGTAGGGCTACCGTAAAATTTATTATAAAAGCGAAAGTAGAATCTACCGGATGTTGTTATAAAAAGTGTGTCATGTGGGCTTAAAATACACATTATCGGGTGAAAATAGATCAAATTACCATCTTAATTGGGGGATTAATTAATCAGGCAATGATAATATTATTACGTGATGAGATTAACGCGTGTTACTGGCAATTAAGATACAAGTAATGATAGATATTTTGTTGATTTATGGTAGATAATTTGGACATTAAAAACGTTAGGTCCTGTGAAAATTTGATCAGGAAAAAAAAACAAAAATCGGTAGAATTGAATATCCCGTCGGTAGAGCTGTGGACAACATGCAAAAGCAGTAGAAACCCAACAACATCGGTAGATTACACATGTATGAATGTAAGACCCTATTACGCAAGAATGAAGGTTGAAATTTCTAAATTGCTGCCCTTTAAGGTAATAGGTGTAAATAAAATACAATAAAAATTTACTCACCTATTCAGTACATTACTCTCTCAACCTCACACTATCTTCAACAGGCTACCTTACTGTCAAAAGAAAACAAAAGCAATTGACAGGTTGAAATTAAAACCAACAATCAAAGATATTTTGACATGTTCCAGGTAGAGATGTCTAAATCACATTTCAACCATGTTACATACAATAATATTAGCCATTAAACATATTATTAATAGGGGTAACTATAACACTAACTATTACATGTATAGGTATTTTTATTATGTTCTTGTATAAGTTCATTTGTATTCATTCCAAGACTTAGTTTGGTAACCAACAAACCTGTTTTTTGTGTCAATGGCTCAAATGATTTAATGACTACTGTATATGGTTTGCTCAAAAAAAAAACATAACTAAGATAATCTATCTTAGCATTAATAGCATTGGTTGCTGTATTTCCCCATCTCTATGATTTAATATGAAATTTTACATCTACGACCCTGAAATATGTTCATTAATATCGAACTGTAGTTCAGTATAGGAACACTTACCTATTATAGGAAATACTATATTGCACTGGCTAGAAAATTTCTGTTAAAAAACAAATAAGACCAACTGGTCTCAGAACTTTAACTATTGTTTGAACCTCCTCATACTAAAGTTGCAGAAGTAAATCTAGAAAAAAAAATGGAGAAATGAGTAGAAATTTAGAAAGACGTTAAAAATAAATGTAATTTTGTGTGGGAGTATTAAGATAAACTAAATACAGATATAATTTCCTCCTTTATAGACACATGGCTGAAAATAAATACAACTATTGCAACACTAATATTATGCAATATTTTTACTCAGCACGTTATCAAAGCTTTCTATTGTATTGCCAACAAACTGAATTTAGTTTTACTCATCAGTCCTAACTGAAAATGAATTCTCGTTTCTATGTGTTAATGGCTTTTTCTTATGTTATCTGATTTAGTGACTTGTACAAAAAACAACATCAAAAGCGACTACCAGTTAGAACTTAGTAAAATACTCCAAATAATCGATTATTGTTGCTAGGAATTTATAATTTCAATTATCGATCATCCAAATACATAACTGAATAAATGTCAATGTTATATATTCTTCCATATACCCGTTAACAAGTCATAATTTCTTGCACTAATACCTTTCTGACACAAAAATAATTCATGGAACTTGGACGTGATTTTTATTTAGTGTTTAGAAGATTTCTGATTTACAATATTTCGATTATTTATTGGAAGCATGTATGATTAAGAAAACTGAAACAAAAAAAGTCATTTTTTGAATAAAAGACTGAAATACTGTAAAATAAAAACTTAGATTTAATCACTAAAACGGTTCATGATACGCTTAAAGGGATAGAGGTGCCATTTTGGGGGGTTGATCTGAGCCTTGAATATAAGCAAATAGTCTTTCGAAGTACTGGAAATGTATAAAAATTGCATAATTCCTTCAAAATATCTCAAACTTGGCTTTTTTTGCCCTATTTCTGTAGATGTTTTTTCTATCTGGCAGTGTCTCAAGAAAAGACGACTCATCAAAAGCAGATAATTCCGGACGAACATGGAATTAAGGCTCACATTTCGAAGGTGAGCTGTGAACACTATTACTGATTGCCTTAGATAAAAAAAAAATTCCACTTTCTGAGACTAAGGTACGACTGGTCAAAAAAATGGTGCACCTGTCCCTTTAATGTAGAAGACTAGCAAATGAAGCACCAGAAAGACTTAAAAATTTGGAGTTATGACTAAATTGACATGGTCAAATTGCTCTGAACATTATAACATATCATTCCTAGGCTATTATTTATTTGTATTTCAAATTTCTAATGAGGTATCAGATTTGATCATTTGTCACTTTACTTTTTTATTTTTACCCCTCAGAGAAACTCTTCAGGAATTCAATACAAAATCAACTTTAATGGCCAAGAATAAAAAAAATTGTAATACGACATTACAAGAGAGAATCAATGCTATTTTAGCCTAATAACATAGTTAGAGTATACAACAAAACACATTATGTATTATACAATACCACTAAAACCCTTTCTTAAAATAGACTATTTGCATAAATAGACATATAAAGAATGTAGAAAAGATAAATGGACAAAAATAGACGGCTAATAAATAAAATACAGTTTGACGTCAAGAGAAGACCTAATTTTAAATGGTTGTCATATCAAACAACCTACCCATTACAATTATTACCATTTCACTCTGACTTATCAATGTAAATTTATGTTGATTTGAGTTTATGGAATAATTCATATGAATATCATACAATCATTGTAATTTCTATTCATAATCTACCAACAGAATATTATATTGATATGCCATTAATTGGACTTCTACTTGTTAATGTCTTAATGGTAAATATCTACTATGCATAGAAAACAATAGTACAAATTAGTCATAATGAATATTGCTGACAATTCATAAATCTAAAGAAATGTAGGGTCAAAAAAGTCGAAAATTTGACTTTAAGACCAACTGACCTTTCAAAGATGTGATAGGTAGCATTCAGGAAAATATTACAGTCACGAGTTGCAAGTTCTATTCTTTTGCAAATATTTTTGTCTTTGAAATTCATCATCATCATCTGCCCCATTTAACTGTATCAAAATGGCAGTTAGCACCAATTACATTATTAGATTGTGAGTTAGTTTTGAAAATCCGACTGTCTTTGAAAAAGTTATAAAAATATGAACTTCATAAAAGAGGGAAGTTTTTGAAATTGAATGCACTAAATACCTTGGTGATACTTATAATACCAAAGGTAAGCCATTTTTCATAAAACTTGATCTGTAGATAACAATCATGCGTATGATCAAAACTTAGGATCATTTAGGAATCTTGGTTATTGGCAATGATTAAGCTATTACATTACATGCCTCTGGAGATGTATTATATCATAAAAGCTATATTCAAAATCATTATAGCATGTATTGCGTGCCTATGTCCATGTTTGAACTCAAAGTTGTACCGGCACTTAAAATATCAGTTTAACAGACAAAAGCGCAAAGTCTACAGTAATACAAACTGTTCAGTTTAGCACTGACTATTATAAAACTAGCTAGAGCAATAGTTTACACCGACATCAATATAGCATGAATATGATCAGCAACTTGTCAAGTATAGTCAAAGGGAGGTCACTCCATCTTCTACAGGCGTCTCGTTTTCAAGGAAGATATCTCACCAGATACATTTTAAATTAACTTTACCTATCTTTACCTTTATTTTATAAGAGATAAAGATTGGTTGTGTGACCAGTTATCCCTGATTATCAGTGACTAGTTTCGTTCGTGTTTGAACTCTTCAGACTGATTAGACTCGTCTTGCAGGGTTCTATTTATACTGTTCATGGACCTGGTGGAAGGTTACCGTGGTATGGGTTCGAAAGTATCAGGGTTACCAGGGTTGTGTAACAAAGAGAGAAGTGGGGGTGTCCAAGTATAGATTTGTCATTGATCCCATTGGAAAGTTTGCTGTTAGAAGACAAATTCTATTCTATTCATACTAACAAGAGTTATGTTGATCATTTAATAAGAGTTAGTGTTAATCATACATAGTGTTAAAATAAATTATTTTTGAATATAATCTGACCACTTAATTGCACTTAGGACCAATTAGGACCACATAAAATGCATAAATAATCGTAACTTTTTCTATATAAGTGCACAAAGAAATATATAAACTAGTTCTGTAAAGAATATCAAGCTCTATGTCAATTTGGTTTTGAATGAAAAATCTGATTTTCATAATTTCTATATTGGCCTTGGCCTTCAATGAAATGAGGTATAACAAGTTAGAAATATAGAACGTCTTTTTTACAACTAGGGCGTGAATTGGGATGTTTATTAAGGTATTGTTTATTACATAGCAGTAAAACTAGTCAAAAACCGTTGCAGTCGACATCTGAACAACTGCAAGAAACCTAATCCCGCAAATTCTTCTCTATGTCAAACATGTTCCATAAAAGGCGCAGCCATTATTGAAAATGGTACCGACTGAAGATCCCGACCGGTGAATTCATTATACATTAGTATGATGTGTCCAACAAATAATCTAATGCGTACTAAGTAAAATTACTATATTGCAGTATCTTATAACGTATTATATTGTATTAATATGGTCAATTTTGAAGTTAGAGAACGTGAAATACTCACCTAAACAGCAACAATGTATAATTTACTCCTCTAGTTGAGTATCACGTGATACAGGCCATACACTGATTGGCTTCAAATATATTATTCATTGAGAGGCGAGTTTTCTCTCCAGCTGCACTCACGTCATAACATTTCCCGCCAACCTTTAAAACGAACTTTGTACACAAGCGGGCCCCTACTATATAGTAGAAAAGGAAATAAAACTTATGTGAAATCACGAGAATATGATGAATACTAGTTTGGCTTGTATCATCCACCCGTATATTCATATAATAGAATGTATTAATGTTGTTGTTTTAGTTTAGTTATTAATAACTTGATTACATTTGGTGTTTTTTTCCTAGTTGTGGCCAAGGGGAAGCCTTTCAAGGACTCCATAATGAAGAAAGTAGTTAGTTCTACGGAAAGTCCAAAAGTTCTGAATAAAATACCCTCCCAGAATACATCACTACACTGACTTTGGGTGGAACCGCGTTAATTTGTAGCCTACATGTAATTGTAATTATGTAGATTAATATGTATATTATCAATATGAGTAAGCTGTGAAAGTACATTAAATTATCTTAGTCTATTGCCGAGGCGCAATCCAAATTAAAGTGAAGGTGGAGCGACTTGCCTCATTTACCTCCATTACATTTTAGTCTTGTCTTAGCATCCAACACATCTTTAGATCTACTCAGAAGGAGAAACGTGATCTGAAATCTATTAGTTTACGTATTAAAAATGTTAAAGTCCCGTTTGCGGTCCACACATTTTTACCAGATGAGTTCTGAGCTTGGATCTGTGTACATTGTAAAAAAAATTCAGCTGATCCTCATGAAAGTGTTCAACCGTCGATTTGGTGGCATGTTTCTAAATGGCATCCATTAACTGTCAGTAGTATACCCTGTGTTGAAAATAAAGATTATGTATAATTATCTGTAGGTTTGCATAACCTAACCTTTATCCTTGAACTGTTGTTTGCGAACGCAGCTTTAACTGGGCGCAGGGAAATTAGTTTCCTTAAAAAAAAATGGTATTGGTGAACTACAAAATATCCATCTTTGCAAATACGTCTGGGTTCGGTGGATTAGATTAAAATAAATAGGTTTTAAAACCCCTGTACTTTCAGAGTCGGAGGTGAATGGGGAAATTTTCACAAAACAGGTCTCTACACCAGTTCCTGTCAAAACTGGTAAACAGACGGACGGACGATCGGACATGGGTGACAACAATATACGTCCACATTATAATGTGGGCGTATAAAAATACCTTGATAATGACTTAAAATCAGTCATGAGCTTCAGAAGGCGGAATGGCTTTTTATTTCATGTTCTTCATTGCTATGTCTTAATTCTTAATTCTTATCTCATAATTTGCACGCTTAATTCAACATTTGTTATTGAAATTTGACACGTGTATACAAAAATCATCATTTGTACCGAAAATGAACATTCTTTGATAAACATTTGGTTTTTCAATTATTGAATGATTATGACGATAGATGTCACTGTACATTGTACAACCAACCAAAAAAAAGATATAGACTATAGATGGCCTTGAGAAATGTTTCGCAAGGTGTGTTGGGCGAAATTTGTTATTGAACATTAAGTATTTGAACATTTGCTGGTAGAGTTTTGTGTTTGACGTTTTGCATCTGAAGATTTGTATTTGGCAAAGATTTTATTACTAAACCGAATGTTCATTTCTGGTACATATTATGATTTTTTTATACAAATGTTAATTTTCAATAACAAATTAGGCATGCAAATTAAGAGATAAGAATTTAGAATTAAGAAATAACAATGAAAAACATTGAAGAAAAAGGCATTCCGCCTTCCATATTGAGCATTACTGTTGTAAGTATATAACGGGACTGTGACCCTTGAAGATTTGGCTGCGCAAGCAGTTTTTAATGTTAGCCGAGAGAACAGTTTCGTCACAAAAAAGAAACACTTAGATGGAACCGCAGACGAAACCTAAATGGTGGTATTACTGAACTACAAAAATATTCACCTTTCCGAATATATATATACACACAAGTCAAGTAACCTAATTTCGTGGAAACCCATTATTCGTGGATTTCCAGAAATGTTTAATAATTGCGCGACCTTCGCGAGCATTAGTTTGTTCTTATAAACGTGTTATCTCTATACAATGTCAGCTAGTAGAATGAATTCAGTAGTTTCAAGCGAGGTAAAATGTATTATGTATACTTTGACAAATACAAAATGGCGGATTTCAGTTATTACCAAACGTCATCGAATTTCCTTATAATCCCAAGCTGTAATCGGAATTCCAAGTGTCGTCTGCTAGAATGTAGTCTAACGAATGAAGTCACGTGATCAACTAGCAGATTCCGTGTCAGCAGAAAATTTCTATGGAACACAAAGCGGGTCATGTTGTTTAAGTGACTTTTAGCAATAAATCACGCTACGTATCTTATTTTGTCAGTCACTATTTTTTTTTAAATCGTGGTTCTTTAAAGGAATTGTCATAGTTATAATGATTTGATATTAAAGATAAATACTAAGAGAAGTTAATTATTCCACCCGGTATCCATACAACATGTTTTTCTAGAATTATTTATAGATCAAACATTGTACACGAAAATAGGTGACGCATTCTGCCGCAGTTGCCGAGTTGGTTGCTCATGAAATATGGGTCAAAGTGAAGGATTCATAAAGAAAATCGAAATACACCACTGTATATATATAAATAACGGAACACAATTTTATGGTATACTACTCCTTAGTTTTACTACATACGACGTTTCAACAATTGATAGGGCCTAGCTACTAGCCTACATAACAGATAGCCTAATATTTTCATTATAACTTTACGTTGCCTTACGTTGTTACTTAGCAAGTTATTAGGCCTATGTAGTATGAGAGCGCAGCCCTCGCGACGGCTTTGTCGTCGAGACGCGAAGCACTCTATAATGGTACCACATACATATACATCAATTCGTTTCAGAAAATTTATGCCCCACGTGTCGTCAAAAAAAGTGAGAATAAAGATGGCGGATCATGGGGGCCGCCATGTTTGTTGACAACTAGATCGCAGTTAATCCGGGTAGCTTCGGAGTGAATATTCTGGAATTCTTTAAATAAATTACGACAATTGTTTTAAACACAGAAAGGGATGTTTTGTACCAACTTAACAACCCTTACGTTTTATTTTTAATTTTTCCCGGATATTCTATGCGTCATAAGGAATAAAATGACAGTTTTGACATAATTTCCCAAGACTTTCTCCCAAGCAATGATGGCGGCTTTGTTGACATCATACGTCACGTTATAATGACGTCACCGTTATAGATGATTACTTTCACGCCTTATAGAAATTTCTCTAGATACCTTATAAAAGATTGTCTACAGATCTTATATTCAAATCCAACTACCAACTACTACGACTACCAACAACTACCTAGTTTGCGATATCAGCATCCGCTGGAAGCGAACGTTAACTTGTCATCTACCTTCCTACCTCTCATATTCATAGAAGATTACCTTCAGTGAAGGCTTCACACATAATGATTAGAAGACAAAATAGTTTGCATTACATACAGGTTGAATTTCTTTTATTTACAGTGGTGTAACCTATTTTCATCTTTATTCTCACTTTTTTTGACTACCCGTGGGGCATAAATTTTCTGAAACGAATTGATGTATATGTATGTGTTACCATTATAGAGAGCTTCGCGTCTCGACGGCAAAGCCGTCGCGAGAGCTGCACCCTCATACTACATAGGCCTAATAACTTACTAGTAACAACGTAAGGCAACGTAAAGTTATAATGAAAATATTAGGCTATCTGTTATGTAGGCTAGTAGCTAGGCCCTATCAATTGTTGAAACGTCGTGTGTAGTAAAACTAAGGAGTAGTATACCATAAAATTGCGTTCCGTTATTTATATATATACAGTGGTGTAACCTATTTTCGTGGATATAAGGATTCAACACAGAATTTCGTCAAAATTAAAAAAACAAAATTTTCTTTTTTGATGTCTTAGATGTTTCCTCAGATATTCTACAAAATAATTAAAATTGGTTTATTTCGATTTTCTTTATGAATCCTTCACTTTGACCCATGTTTCATGAGCAACCAACTCGGCAACGGCGACAGAATGCGTCACCTATTTTCGTGTACAATGTTTGATCTATAAATAAGTCTAGAAAAACACGTTGTATGGATACCGGATGGTATAATTAACTTCTGTTAGTATT
The DNA here is from genome assembly GCF_000327385.1 of Lottia gigantea. Classification (NCBI taxonomy): domain Eukaryota; kingdom Metazoa; phylum Mollusca; class Gastropoda; family Lottiidae; genus Lottia; species Lottia gigantea. The sequence continues at coordinate 1,671,629 of NW_008708133.1, read as the reverse complement.
TATCTTTGATATCAATTCATTATAACTCTGTGACAATTCCTTCAAAGACCCACGATTTTAAAAAAAAATAGTGACTGACAAAATAAGATACGTAGCGTAATTTATTGTCAAAAATGTCACTGAAACAACATAAGAATATGATCCACTTTGTGTTCCATAGGAATTTACTGCTGACATGGAATCCGCTAGTTGATCACGTGACTTCATTCGTTGGACTACATTCTAGCAGACGACACTTGGAATTCGCTTGGGATTATAAGGAAATTCGGCCGATAAAAAATGATGACGTTTGGTAATAACTGAAATCCACCATTTTGTATTTGTTAAAGTATACATTAATACATTTTACCTTGCTTGAAACTACTGGATTCATTTTACTAGCTGATATTGTACAAAAAACCCATGTTTATCAAAACAAACTAATGCGGGGGTCGCGCAAGGTCGCTCATGTAAATTATTAAACATTTCCGGAAATCCACGAATAATAGGTTTCCACGAAATTAGGTTACTTGACTTGTATTAATTATTGTTATTTTATCAATAACCTGCGCTCTCATTCAAGCGAAGCTCTCGATAATGGCAACACATGCACATACATCAATTCGTTTCAGAAAGTTTATGCCCCACAGACCTTAATATATTCCTAGAAGATTCATTCATATTATGAGAGCGCAGCTCAAGCCGTCGAGAGCGAAGCTCTCTATAATGGTAACATATATACATATACATCAATTCGTTTCAGAAAATTTATGCCCCATTAAATTACGACAATTGTATCAAACACAGAAAGGGATGTTTTTTACCAACTTAACAACCCTTACGTTTTATTTTCATTTTTCCTGGATATTCTATGCGTCATTAGGAATAAAATGACAGCTTTGACATAATTTCTCAAGTCTTTCTCCCAAGCAATGATGGCGGCTTTGTTGACATCATACGTCACATTATAATGACGTCATCGTTATAGATGATTACTTTCACACCTTAAAGAAATTTCTCTAGATACCTTATAAAAGATTGTCTACTGATCTTATATTCATAGAAAATTACCTTCACACATATGATTAGAAGACAAAGTAGTTTGCATTACATACAGATCGGGTTTAATATCTTTTATTCAATTATTATTAATTATTGTTATTTTATCAATAACCTGCGCTCTCATTCAACTTCAAGGCCATGCCTTCATTCATATTACGAGGATCCAACCCCAGACTCTGAAAACATGGAGTAAATGAAAGTGAATCTCTGCACATGTCCTGAAATGTTCAAATAAAGGCTAACGACAAAACAAAAGGAATCCATACAAACGAAAAACAACTACCGGGTATTAACAAGGAACAAGCAGTGGTAGTAGGCTACTTGCCCGTTTTAAGACCACCATTTTGTTGAGATCAGATTCAGAGGGAAATAACTCTCTGTTGGTGGACCTGATGGTAATATACAACTGTACTGCCTAGTTCTGAGATAATATAGGCATTTGGAATATGAAGTTTGGTTTGATATAGGGCTTAATGTCAATGAGCAACAACACAAGCTCCATGATAGAAAACTGTTTTATCGGGTCGGTTGTGAACATAGCCATTATCATCTTAATTCGTCCGAAATGTCCGACCAGCCGGCTGCATGGTGTCACAGAGTTTTAAAAAAGTTCTTATTATATAACTCTATGTTAAGTAGAAAGTGTTCATCTTTCCAAAAATACCTGGGTTTTCCAATTTCGAGGTATCTAAATAGGTGGAGATGCCGACATTGTCCAGCAAATAGATATCAGAAACGGGAATAGAGACGGGTCTTAGCGTGTCCAACTCCAATAATGCACAGAATGTTTGTGAAACGTGCCAAGAACCATGTATTCCTGGAAAATTGTTGAAAGTCCACCATACTATATTTTTGAAAGTTGCAAAACAAGTATACATTTTCAAAGAACGTATATAACTTATAACTGTGCTCACTATATAATTATATAAGTAAGCGTAAGACCTAGCCTACCCTTTGTTATGTCCCTGTGGTGAAGCTGGCACCGCAGAACATCTGTTAATCCACTGTGAGCTATTAAGGGAATTAAGGAAATCGCTGGTCGAGATAATGAAAAGATATAGGCTGGATCACACCTTGAAGAATATTCTGTCCAATACGGGGGAGGGTATGTCAACAATCTGTGAGACAGTCTATTATTTTCTTAGTGAGTCACGAATGATTACATACAGTAGCACGTCAGAAGAGCGCTCCGCTCCTCTGTAGGTGTGGCGATCATTAGGGACTTAGTTCTCGATAGATCGCCAAGAAGAAACACAGAAGAAGAACGCAGTATCAAGACTACAGAAGAAGAACGAGAAGAAACCATGGGAGCAACCCGTTCCCTACTCAACGTCTGCAATATGTAATTTTTCCGAAGCGGACACCATCCACCAAAAAGAAGAAGAAGAAGCTTAACCTCATTTCATTCTTTAAAAAAAGGCCCCGTTTGTCCTTTAAAATATTGTATAAGTAGTGCATCAATTGATCTCAATGCTTGCTTCATTGAACTTAGTCATGGACATGCTATCAATATACTAATGTCTATAGACTTCGCTGGTGTTTGAAGTAAAATGATAGTCTCTCTTTATTTTTCATTGTAGTTATTTGTACAAAACAATTGTGTGAATAGACATCACGGCTCTTTGTGTAAGAAATATTGATTGGACGATCTTGAATTCTGTAACCAATCGTATTATATATAACCAACGATATCTACTTCCGGAAGCCATGCGAATTATTGACGACAGGAAGTCACTAAGTTATTTTATTTGTACGCTTGTTATGTGCATAATTTTGTTGCATTGTTGACTTTTGTTATATTGATAATTATGTCTTTGTCAAGAAGAGAATCTGATGATTTTAGATACTTGTTAGAAAAATCCGTCAAAAAGTTCATAGGATTTAGTGAACCCACGCTGGTTACAGCAGCATTCGATTGCATTGACCGTGGTTATGATAGAAGAAAAACAGTCGACAAGCTCACAGCAATACTTGACAACAACCAAGCAACAAAATTTACTGATATTGTCCACGAACTCTATGAAGACTTTAGAATTGGTAGCAGAGGTAGAAGTAAGAAACGTAAAGATGATAGAGATGATGAAAATGATAATAAACGCCGCAGAAAGTTCAAGGTAGGCTGCTTATATTATAAGTTTTAGTCACTTAACAGCGCCCCCCTCCCCTTCCTGTAGAGCTATTGATTTGAAACTTGGCAGAGAGGTACATAAATGTGCCCTGAATATTCACAGTGTTGAACTGACTGAATTTTTCCCCGATTGTGGCTAAAAATAACAGGGGAACATAACGCTTGTTTACTTGCTTTGCCAAATCATTCAGTATCTAGTCAACCAAATTGTCAATTTTTCACAGCCGAGTGATGGTTGTAATCATTTTCGTAATGCTCTCAAAATTGTCATAGCTCTTAACCATTTGACGCTAACTTCAATCATGCCAGTATGCCCCTATTGCTGCATCGCACCCTAAGAGCTTCCAATTGTTATATTGACACGAAATGCAGTAATGTGTCTTGATTACTCATTGAAACTTTCAGACCGATCAGACACCAAATGCTATGTTAAATCAGTTGTTAAAGTCATGCCACTGTACCCCTTTTGCTGCAAGCACTTCCAATTGCGATATCAACAAGAAATGTAGTAATATGACTAAGTAATGTGTCTTGATTACTCATGGCAATTTTCAGAATGATCAGACACCAGTACTATTATGTCACTGTGCCCCTATTGTTGCATAGCACCTAGAGCACTTCCGATTGCGATATTGACACGAAACGCGACAATATGACTTAGTAATGTGTCTTGATTACTCAGGTCAATTTTTTCAGAATGATAGCTCTATCGGGAAGGGGAGGGGGGCGAAACAGCAACAGTGCTGTTTCTTAGTACTGACTTGGCACTAATAAGGTCTGCGTCTGTGTGCATTGTATCATAACATGATATTTTTGATATATATTGTGCACAATACTAAGATCCTTTTTATGCTGTAAATTTGAACTTATACAGACATGTAATAATCTATCTTTGAAGACCATAAAAAGCCATTGAAAAAAGATTTCTTATGCATGTATATAGAGTCTAGTTCTGGCACGATATATCATTGAATAGATACATCGCATATACTACATGCCACAATACCTGTAGTCATACACAGTAGTAGCTGAATTCATTGAAACATGAAGATAAGTTGCTACAGTTTATCTATTAACTAATATAGTGATACATATCATATTGTAGCCCTTATACCCTGACATAAGTGACAATGATAGAAAGTTTATATAATGGTATGCTTTGATATACAGTATTAGATGTTATTGTATGTTTTATATTTGCAGGATGATGAGGCACCAGTTAATGTGCCTGCTCCAGGTAACCCTAGCCCTGGTCAGCTCACAACTGATAAGATTAAAGAAATGATGGCTAATGCTCAGAAGTTGATTCAGGAAAGGAAAACTCAAATCCAAGCTACTATACCTACAAAATCTTTAGCTACTATTCAGCCCGACAATACCACCAAAGTGTTCATGAATGATGTTGCTTCAAAGGCAAAGAGAGCAGCAGATTTACAGGCACAGATCCAAACCAGATTATCAGGCATGCAGGGTCTTGGACCTGTTACACCAGCTGCTCAAAGTATCCCACTTGATTCCAAACCAACCTTGATTTTAAATGATCAAGGTCAAACGATTGATGCAGTGACGGGTCAGCCTGTTCAACTATCATTACATACCCCAACACTCAAAGCTAATATCCAGGCTAAAAGAAGAGAACAGTTTAAAGGTTTGATAGATAAACCACCAGAGGAAATAAGTGAAAGTAAATTTTTTGATTCAAGAGTAAGCGGTAAAGGTGCTTTTAGACCAAAACGTTCATTTAAGTTCAATGAGAAGGGAAGATTTGAGCAATTAGCCAATAGGTTGAGGACTAAGGCACAACTGGAAAAGCTTCAAAATGAGATTGCCCAAGCTGCTAAGAAGACTGGTATTGCTTCTGCTGCTAAACTAGCAACAATTGCTCCAAAAAAGGATATGAAAGAAGGAGAAGTGCCTGATATAGAGTGGTGGGACTCTTTTATTGTTAACTGTGAACATTATGATAATTTAGATTTAAAAGATGATCAAGTTTTAACAGGTGTGACTAATCTGGTAGAACATCCAATTCAAATGAAACCTCCAGCTGAACCCACAAATGAAATTGCAATTCCTGTGTACCTCACAACAAAAGAAAGAGAAAAGTTGCGGAGACAAAATAGAACAGAAAGTCAAAAAGAAATCACTGAGAAAATAAGACTTGGATTAATGCCACCACCTGAACCCAAAGTAAGAATGGCCAATTTGATGAGAGTATTAGGGCAGGAAGCTGTTCAGGACCCAACCAAGATAGAGGCTCATGTCAGAGCACAGATGGCAAAGAGAGAAAAGGCCCACGAAGAAGCAAATGCAGCTCGAAAACTAACAGCAGAGCAGAGAAGAGAGAAAAAAATAAAGAAAATCAAAGAAGACACATCTCTGGGAGTTCATGTAGCTGTCTATCGTGTGAGAGATTTAAAAAATCCAGCCATTAAATTTAAGGTAGAAGCAAATGCTAATCAGTTGTTTATGACTGGAATTGTTGTGTTATATAGAGACTGTAATGTAGTTGTTATAGAAGGTGGGCCTAAACAACAGCGAAAATTTAAAAGACTTATGTTAAATCGTATCAAGTGGCAGGATGATAAAAAACGAAGTAAGGATCAAGATGGTAGTGATGGAGAAGATGATGCTGATAAATTGAATAAATGCTTTTTGGTTTGGGAGGGCACAGTGAAAACAAGGAGTTTTTCAGACATTAAATTTAAAGCATGTCCTACTGAGACATTTGCGAGAGAACAGTTTAAGAAATTGGGTGTTGAACATTATTGGGATTTAGCTTACAGTGGAGCTGTCCTAGAATCTACTGGAGATGATGTATGAATGCTGCAACCAAACTCACTGAGGGGTAGTGGACAGTTCAGACATGCATTATATTGTTTCAAACAGAAATAGACAATTTTTATACGCCCGCATGAAATGGGGGGCGTATATTGCTGTCACCTCTTTCCGTCTGTCCATCCGTCCAGAATTGCTCGTAAACACTATACAAGGCACAATTCTTGACTGATTTCGACGAAACTTGGTATGGTTGTTTGTAATCACCCAAGGATGAACCCTATTGAAAATCAGACAAATCGAAAAATATTTACTATGAGTTATTGCCCTTGTTCTTGAAACGCTCGTAAGCACTCTAGAAGGTGCAATTCATGACAGATTTTGATGAAACTTGGTATGAGTATTCGTTATCGCCCAAGGATAAACCCTATCGAAAATCAGAAAAATTGAGAAATATTTAGCATTAGTTATTGCCCTTGTTCTTGAAAACGCGTTCAATTTTTAGTTCGTAAACATTCTACAAGGCACAATTCTTGACGGATTTTGACGAAACTTGGCATGAGTGTTGGTTATCACCCATTTATAAACCGTATTGAAAAACAGAAAAATATGTAGTATGAGTTATTGCCCTTGTTCTTGAAAACGTGTTCAAATTTTAGCTTGTAAACACTCTAGAAGGGACAATTCTTGACGGATTTTAACGAAATTTGGCTTGAGTGTTTATCACCCATGGATAAAGCCTATTGAAAGTGAGAAAAATCGAAAAAATATTTAGTATGAGTTATTGCCCTTGATCTTGAAAACCCGTTCAATTTGTAGCTCATAAAAACTCTAAAAGGCCTGATTCTTGCCGAATTTTGACAAAACTTGGTTTTATTATTCATTACCGCACTGAAGATTGAATATTTGTCTTCTAGAGTTTTAACGAGCTAAAGATTGAACACGTTTTCAAGAACTAGGGCAATAACTCATACTCAATATTATTCAGTATCGCACTAAAGAGTTCAAAAGAAGTGTATGACTGAAGGTTGAATATTTCATACTGGTGATTGTTACTGTACTGCTAAATATTTATGTTCAAAATCAAAGCTGCCAGTGGGCATATATTACCTTGCCTGGCAAGCTATCTTTGTATTTCTGTTTAGTACTTGTATGTTATAAATCAGAAATGGATTTTAAAATTTAAGTTAACTGTGAGTGAACTCTATGTTTAAATAAATAAATGTTTAAACCATTTAATTCATCATGCAATTGTAACACATGAAGACTTTAATATATAGCAATACAACTCAAAAGAGCAAAGATATTACTTGCAATTCACTGGTGTATGGTTTCAGCCCTGAAAATACTTAAAAGAGACATGCGCCATTTTGGATTGATTTTAGACTTCGAACTTGGAATTTTCCTTACTTTTTCTGTATGTTTTTTCTGTATATCACACTCACAGAGTATTTTTATACGCCCACATGAAGACACAATTCTTGACGGATTTTGACAAAACATGGTATAAGTGTTCGTAATCACCCAAGGATGAACCCTATCGAAAATCAGAAGAATCGAAAAATATTTAGTATAAGTTATTGCCCTTGTTCTAGAAAAAGCATTCAATTTTTAGCTCATAGACACTCTAGAAGGGACAATTCTTGATGGATTTTAACGAAACTTGGCATTAGTGTTTGTTATCACCCAAGGATGAACCCTATTGAAAATCAGAATAATTGAAAAATATTTAGTATGAGTTATTGCCCTTGTTCTTGAAAACAAGTTCGATTTTTAGCTCGTAAACACTCTAGAAGGCACATGGATTTTGACAAAACTTGACATGAGTGTTTGCTATCAACCAAGGATAAACCCTATTGAAAATCCAAAAAATCGAAAAATATTTTTATGAGTTATTGCCCTTGTTCTTGGAAACACGTTCAATTTTTAGCTCGTAAACACTCTAGAGGGCACAATTCTTGACGGATTTTGATGAAACTCAGTGTGAATGTTCGTAATCACCCAAGAATGAACCCTATTGAAAATCAGAAGAATTGAAAAATATTTGGTTTGAGTTATTGACCTTGTTCTTGAAAGTGCTTTCAAATTTAGCTCTTAAACACTAAAATGCATGATTCTTGCTGAATTTTGACAAAACTTAGTTTTATTATTCAGTCACGAGCTGAAGATTGAATATTTGCCTTCTAGGGTTTTCACGAGCTAAAAATTGAACACGTTTTCAAGAACAAGGGCAATAACTCATACTCAATATTATTCAGTGTTGCACTACAGAGTTCAAAAGAAGTGTATGACTGAAGGTTGAATATCATACTGGTGATTGTTACTGTACTGCTAAATATTTTTATTCAAAATTTCGACTATATACATAAAATCAACCCCTTAAAATGGCACACCTGTCCATTTAAGTTTTTCATTTTATGGGACATTTGCTAGCATTTTCTTCGGCGCCCAAGCCGATATAACGGAATTATTCTCGAGACCCTTGCCCGAATGTGTCAATTAGATTATCGTAATCAAGTGACCATGTACCATTGAGGGGAAATAAACCAAGTATAGTACGGCAATCCGAACTACAAAACGAAAACCAAAATCCAAACAATGAAACAGCTAATGAACTTTTCACATGGGGAAGTATATCAATCATAATCGAGTAAGTTTTTCATTTTGAAAAGTGGTATATGATGTCTAAAGAGAAAGCACACCCGTCATAGCTGCTTAGGATCGTGTTTGAGATTTTACTTGGTACAAGGCAAAAAAGGTGCCGTTGGTTCAGTTGTTGAAGCTGACAGGAATGGCTACTGCGATAGCATAGATTCTGCTTAATTGGTATTGCTGGTGTCGCAGAAGCTGCAGAGTATCAGAAATTTCAGTGGCTGAGGCTGGCTAGTCATATCGCCAGCTTGCTAGCCACAGCTTTGAGCAAAAAACACCTTAGCGCTAAGTGCCAATAATACTAGATGGTGAATGATTCTCTCCGACCAAGACTGGCCAGTTCCATAACCAAGAATCGTAGACTTCTAATGCAAATTGCTAAATTGGTTGAAAAGGAAAGTAAACTAAAAATACAAATGAATCTCAACATTTTAATCCAGGTCAAGTAAAATACAACTTGTACAAAACAAGTTGAAAGTATTTCTTCAATGATATTCAATATTACAGACAATATTAATTTCCAAATACTTAACAATGTTTTTATACGCCCACACGTAAGTATGGGCGTATATTGTGGTTGCCCCTGTCCGTTAACATTTACTCGTGCTCACTCTACAGGCTACAATTCTCTATAGATTCTGTTGATCTTTTGTATGTGTGTCAATATCATTATGAAGATGTGCACTTTTGTATTTGGTGAGGATCCGATGATTTTCTTGAAAGATATCGCATAAAACTCTGATATCGCGTTTGTTTGTTTGTTCTTTTTCTTCACTTTTTTGGCTCGTGCTCACTCCACAGGCTACGATTCTCCATATATTCTTTTGATCTTTTGTATGTGTGTCAATATCATTGTGAAAATGTGCACTATTGAATTTGGTGATGATCCGATGATTTTCTTCAGAGATATCGCATAAAACTCTGTTATCGCGTTTGTTTGTTTGTTTTTTTTTCTTTCACTTTTTTGGCTCGTGCTCACTCTACAGCCTACAATTCTCCATACATTCTTTTGATCTTTTGTATGTGTGTCAATATCATTATGAAGATGTGCACTATTGAATTAGGTGAGAATCCGATGATTTTCTTGAGGGATATCGCATAAACCTCTGATATCGCGTTTTTTTCACTTTTTTGGCTCGTGCTCACTCTACAGTCTACGATAATATAGAGTTTGTTTTACAGTTCACATTTAGCTCTTTATCAAGCTGCTGGTGGGCGTATTAGCCTATAAAAATAGTTGGCAGTACAGTAACAATTACCAGTATGAAATATTGAAGAATTGGAACTTCTAGACAGTGGCGGAGCTGGGTCAGCCGCCCCACTTTGCAGCGCCAAATGTAGGTTTTTCGGGTATGATTCTCATAACTACGTTAGAAATTCGGGCAACCTCAGATATTTCACCCACTTTTGGACGTTAACCTGGTCCCCTCACTGCTTCACATGCTAAAACTAAAAGCGTTTTTAATAACAAGCGCAATAACCCAAACTAAGTATATTTCGATTCTTCTGATTTTCGATAGGGTTCATCTCGCACCAAGTTTCGTCAAAATTCATCAAGAATTGTGTCTGCTAGAGTGTTAATGGGCCAAATAATTGAACGCGTTTTCAAGAACAATTAAGGGCATTCCTTGGGTGATTACGAACACTCACACCAAGTTTCGTCATAATCTGTCAATAGATTTCATTTAAATCAGATAGAAACTGTAGTCTCTTATGTGTTAGCAAGAAAATTCAGGGGCAATAACTCAAAAACCAGTCATCGAATAATCGTCCAATTTTGACGAAACTTAGTGTGAGTGTTCGTAATCAACCAAGAATGAACCCTATTGAAAATCAGAAGAATCGAAAATACTTAGTATGAGTTATTGCCCTTGTTCTTGAAAACGCGTAATCACTCTAGAAGTGATAATTCTTGACGGATTTTGACGAAACTTGGCATGAGTGTTTGTTATCACCCAAGGATAAACCCTATTGAAAATCAGAAAAATCGACGTATAATTTGTAAGCTTATGACTTTTTGCCCTTGCTATTGAAAACGCGTTCAATTTTTAGCTCGTAAACACTCTAGTAGGCACAATTCTTGGCGGATTTTGAAGAAACTTGATGTGAGTTTTGTAATCACCCAAGGATGAACCCTATTGAAAATCAGAAGAATCGGAAATTATTAAGTATGAGATTGCCTTTGTTCTTGAAAACGCGTTCAACTTTTAGCTTGTAAACACTCTAGAAAGGACAATTCTTGACGGATTTTGACAAAACTTGGCATGAGTGATTGTTGATACCCAAGGTTAAACCCTATTGAAAATCGGAAAAATCGAAAAATTATTTAGTATGATTATTGCCCTTGCTCTTGAAAACGCGTTTAATTTTCAGCTCGTAATCACTCTTGAAGGCACAATTCTTGGTGGATTTTGATGAAACGTGGTGTGAATGTTCGTAATTCCCCAAGGATGATCCCTATTAAAAATCAGAAGAATTGAAAAATATTTAATATGAGTTACTGCCCTTGTTCTTGAAAACGCTTTCAAATTTAGCTCTTAAACACTAAATGGCATGATTCTTGCTGGATTTCGACAAAACTTGGTTTTATTATTCAGCCCCGCTCTGAAGATTGAATATTTGCCATCTAATGTTTTCATTTGCTAAAAATTGAACAAGAATAAGGGCAATAATTCATTCTCAATATTATTCAGTATCGCCCTAAAGCGTTCAAAAGAAGTGTACTTGTGATTATTACTGTACTGCTAAATATTTTTATTCAAAATCAAAGCTGCCAGTGTCTGGCATCTTTATCGTGTATGGCGAATTTTTAATCTCAACCTTCACAGTTGTCTCCACCCAATTAAGTCAATCGCCTTCGTTTCCACCCCCCCCCCCCCCCCCCCCCTTTCCAATTTGTATTCCCAGTCTTGATAGTTTGGCGCTGCCATCGCACACAGGAAGGGGGGTTCAAAGAGGAAGGGGTGGGAATTACTTGACTTGTAGCGGTGTTGAGCCACCGAAGTAGTACCTCCAACAATGTTCGCTGTGTCAACGACTTTGTGCCGAACATTAGTAAGACCGAAATATCTGTCTCTAACACAGCCTCTGATAGCTATATAATTTGGACAGATGTCAGCTGACAACTTACTGTCAAATTATCCATCAGAGTCAGTTTAGCTTATATACTATTGAAAATAATAATTCATAGTTATTAAATTGATAACTTGCCAAAATCTGGCAACTACACATTGTCAAATCTGGCAATACTGCGTTAACCAAGCGCCACCTGTTCAAACCATTTGTGATTTCTTTTTTGAAGAGTGTTTACATTAGTTTTCAATTTTTCAATTTGAGTTGATGTAATATTAGATCTTGAGATTCTGTCGTGCTAATAGAAAGTAGAAATGTAAATGTTTATCTTGTTATTGATTTATAGATTATTGATTACACGTGGTTCAGATATTTAAAAAAGGAAAGCTTCCATTGTTGTTGACTTGCTGCATTTGGTTTTTACTGGTAAAAATATGCTCTTTTGTAAAAGTTACTTTTCTAAGTTTACATTGAAGAGAAACTCATTTCCCACCTAGAAATTTCGGCTTGCAGTGGTTTCCCCCCTTTACAAGTTCCTTCCATAATGGTTCTCTATATGTAAGCTTAGGGTATTTAAAAAGAAAATTTGATTTAATAAGATATTGGATTGGTCTTATTAGTCGGGGCTGTTATGTAGTGAGCCCCGTGCCGATTTAATGTTGATTTTATGTGTTTGGTATCATTTTAAAGAACAAAGTTCATATTTTCAAATTTTGTTGTTTTCACAACAAAAAATTCCTAATTCAAGATGGTGGAAGCGTGATGACGTTACTGTTTTATTTTGTTATTTTTGTGTAACCAAAATTTTTGAAGCATTATGATAATGAATTCAAGCACTTAATGAACAGGAACATCTTACCAATTTTTTTGTGAAATGATTCCTTTTAATAGGTAACAGGTAAATAGTTACGTCATTCAAAAAGTGACGTCATATGCAGGAGATTGGCGGCCATGTTTGTTTATGGAGCTCTTAAGGTACTAATAGGACACTTTTGTGTGTAAAAATGAGTTTGTTGCCCATTACTCAATTGAAACACAGTGTGACAAGGACAAACTATAGTAGCTGTTTGATTTGTCAAGTTAATAACACAAAGAAAGGCAGTAAGAAGAACAAAGTAGTGACCCCTTCTTCATCAACTTTCTAGAAAAATTCTAGAAACAGTTCATCTTTGTGCCAAATATGGTGAGAACGAATTTATTTTAGTAAATGAGAGATTGCAAAATGAATCTGTAGTGAATCTAATAGACAAGAATGCTGTATACCATCGAGTTTGCTATCAGTCATTAACAAACAGTGATCACCTGAAGCAATCAAAAGCTAAATTTCTATCTATTTCAAATGAAACTAGCCCCACTTCCCAAGATTCGCCACCACTCCCAAAAAAGAGAAAGACTCGTTCAGGAGATGGCATATTTGATAGTACGATGTGTTCCTTTTGCCAAGACCCATCAAATACCAAGCCATTACATCAGATGTCAACTGAGAATGTAAATAAGAAACTGGAGGACGCTGTCCATAAATCTGACAAAGAAAATTTGAAAATAAGATTGCATTCCTCTTTTGATGCAAGGGCTGGTGATTTTAAATATCACAAACACTGTCGGTAAATTATGCAGATCGTGCTAAAGAACCATCTTATGACAAATTTGAAAAAGCAGACGATATTCATCGAAAATCTGTGTTAATAGAGGTAGTGAGTGCTGTAAAATGTGCTATTATTAAAAATCATATTCTATCTATAAGAAATATCCACAAACTGTACCAATCTCTTCTTCTCGATACAAATCTGACAGATGACAGAGCAGATAAATCTCAAATTGGCTGGCTTAAAGAGCAGCTTATTAAAGAAATACCAGAAATTTTTTTTGAACAAGCAAATCAGGTAAATCAACTGAGTAGGGTTTTCTTTAGTGGCAATGCGTCTGCAATAACAGAATTGGCTATAAAACAAATTAAGGAATTTGACACTGACGAGGATTTGACGATTTTATGGAATTTTAAGGAGAGAGATTTTGGAAAAGAAAAAAAAGGATAAAAATTTAATTTGAATATTTTTCAAGTGATATTCCACTCAAACTTAAGACATTTCAGTGTTGGCTTGTGGTAGGTAAACGAGAAATGCACACAGAATGTCATCGTGATCACATGATAAACCAAAAGATACACATACAGTGTAACTCTACAATGTTCAATGTATTCACAGATCGACAAGCAACGTACAAAAGCTCATCGGAATCCGTAGTACACCTTCAACAGACCTACGACAAGACCAAGTTGTTCGTCTAGGGCTGACTTTGAGACAGTAAGGAAGAAGTAAACGATTGATCAACCTTCTAAATAGAATGCAACTTTGTATCTCAAATGATAGATGCTTGCAATGGGAAACATATCTGGCGAATGGTGTTCTGAAGAATATGGCAGCTAATAATGGAGTTTATATACCTGAATCAATGCAGAAGAATGTATTTATACATTTCCATATCGATTATGTAGATTTTGAAGAAGACACAGAAGATGGTAAGGGAACAACACATGTATTTATGATGGCTGGATTCCAACGTCGTACTTTGGATTTACCAACAGAGAGTTTTGATATTAAAGGGCACCTAAAGTCTAGTCTTAAGCTGATCGAAAATGATTTTAACAAAATTCTTGATTGCCCCAAACCATGTGGAAAGCAGTTTAAAAAATCTGTAGGTTGTTCCACTAATCATTAGTTATTAATAAACCTCTAACAAACCCATGTTCTATACAATTACCATGGATTCTTGTGAAAGAAAATCTTAGAAAATCAGCATTTTATATCTGAATCATTTCAGACTACTGATGATAACTACCTTACTGTACACCCGTGGAATGCATATACCTCCATAATCATTGATTCCGAGGCAGAGAGAGATTTCACAACAAATGTGTTTATGTTTCCTTTGATACCAGCGCCAGCATCAGATATTTCATCAGTTTATACAGCTCTAAAACGATCACAGATGATATCAACCTGGTTAGGTGGTGATGATTTTAAAACAGTGATTTCATTGGACCTTGATTTATACACTAGAGCTTATAATCATGTACATTGCAGAACTGATCTTAGAGATAAATTTATCATATGCTTAGGTGAACTTCATACCATATTTGCACATTTACGAGCCATACGGTCTTTTATTGAACATTTAGGAATAGACGACGGTTGGTTAGAAGCTGATGTTTATGGCCCTAATACAATAAGGCAAATTGAAGAGATCTGTGTCTGCGCATGAAACAACACTAGTTATCTTGTATAAGTTTTATTTCATCGGACTGCAAGCAAGATTTCCAGAAAAATTTCTTGGACCATCCGGTAGTTTGTATCAATCTATAAATGATCAAGCGAAAATAACTGCCGTCAACAAAGTAAGGAGAGTGGCCACAACAAGTTGCAACAAGAAATTCAGTCCTGCCATTTAATTCAAACTATGGACTCCTTTGACAACTGTATGAAAAGCAACCAAATGTTCCAGTTTCTAAGAGTGTATATGCGAATGATTGAACTCCTTCTGCTGTTTATTCAAGCAATTCGCCAACGGTATTGGAAGCTTCACTTAGAGGCATCAACACTAATGTGTCAAGATATATGCAGTATGGACCGTATAAAATAGAAGAATGTTACCTGTCTATATCGCTGATATGAAAAGTTTGGAACAATCTGACCCTGGAATATGGAACGCTTTCATGAATGGAGAATTTTCAGTGAAACAGAACTTGATTCCGTTCACATCGATTGGAATGGATCATGCCGGTGAACAGGAGAATAAAATTATGAAGGTAGAAGGTGGTTTGATTGGAATTTCCAACAACGAAAATGAGCGAACACGATACTTTCTGGTAGCTCCAATCCTTGCCAATATTTCAAAGGGATATTTAAACAACTTGTCATTGCAATCGTGTCACTCTTCAGCATGCCATCAGAATAATGCATCTTTTAAGAGACGTCAAACTGATATATTACGAAAGTTCGAAAACACAGATATTTTTTCATTTCCACCATGTTCTACCAATACTTACAACATAATGACAAAAACTGTTCTATCTGACAAAGCTAGTTCAGAACTAGTAGCGGTAGAAGATAAAGGACCAAGTCTTTATTCAGATTTTATCAAGAATCGTTTAGGTGAAGATGCTTCACAATCAATTTGGGATTCATTGCAGAAAGTAAATATTCCAACTTTTGGGAAACACGGAAAAATTGGCACTCACAAACTTAAGGACAACATTATTGAGTTGAAGGAACATCGTGGATTATTTCCAAGATGTGCAATAGTGGGTAAGTCTTCAAGAGATATTGACATGAAATCGACAATAGAAAGATACGAACTTGCAGTTATTCCAAGAAGTCTCATGAACAACGATGGGTTTTCACAGGTTCGCTTAGTTTTTGACTCATATAAAAGCAATAGTTTAAAGTCTGCCACCCGAGATCGGCGTAACAATGGATCTGCTGCAGTGATATATAAAATATCAGGTACATTCGATATTTCTAGACTAACTACTAAAAGACTTGTCTCACATTGAAACAAAGAAGCAAATAGTAACATTTCTTGCTTATGAAGCCAGTAGAATGCTCCAGGCTGAGAAGAGATTATTCACCATTTCATTCAATGGAAGTAACATAAGGAACGATACGATTTACAGAATATAACCACGAAGAAGCAGATACTGTTATAATGACTGTGACGGCAGAATGACATCATGAATACTTATGCAAACTCAAAAGTATTAGCATAAATCTAGTTGGAGTCTACAAATTAAAAAACCCAAAGCAGTAATTATTAAATCTCTGTGTTTTTGTCTCTTTACGTTGATAAATAGACAAAATTTGTGGAAAATGAGGGTGACGTCATAACAGATTTGTTCATTTCATAATATCACGTTGGAAACATTTTATTTTGATAATTCATTAAAATACCTATCCTATGATACTAAACATTTAAAATCAATATGAATTCGGCGTGGGGCTACATAACAGCCCTGACTATATGTTCAGTTTTAACTGAATATTAACTTGTGCACCAGTAATGGACGATTAAAATTTGTTTTGATTGTTATGTTTCTCATAAGCCTTTTCTGGCTCGAAAGCTTTAATGTTTTAAATTTTTCTGTATATATTTATATTTTGATGATTTGTGCCACTTATTTAATAAAAAGACTTGTATTATTATTATTACTATCTTTAATATCAATTCATTATAAGTAATTACAATTCCTTCTAAGAACATTGATTTAAAAAAAATAGTGTCTGACAAAAAAAGATAGGTAAACTTTAAGAGCAAACTATTGCTAAAATTCATTGAAACAACATACAATAGGGCCCATATTGTGTTCTATAGAATTTTTCTGCTGACATGGAATCCGCTAGTTTGTCCTGTGAGTTTGTTCTCTGGAATATATTCTAGCAGACGACACTTGGAATTCTGATTAAATGTCAATTTGGCCGATAAAAAATTGTGATATTTGGTTATAACCGAAATCCACATTAAAATATGTTAGAAATAGATGATAAATTTTGCAGGTTGAAGTTTTAGAGATAACCCATGTTTATCAAAACATTCAAATGCGAAGGTCAGACAAGTTCGCACTTGTAAAATATTTATCATTACTGGAGATTGCACGAAACTTGGTTACTTGACTGCACTGTTGGTATAAGAATGACTTTGCATTGTTAACAATGAAAGTATGAACACACATTTGCACTTTGAAATTTGTTTTGATGGAAAATGTTCTGTTAAATTTATGCCTTTTTTGATGAAAATTTCTAGGAATCATAATTTTTTCTATTGCACTCTATTTGTCTCAGATGCAATTTTTTAATTTTGTTTTTTATGGTTGATTTTGTATTTCTTCAGATTTCCAAATGGCTGATTGGAGTTTATTACAAAGTGTAACATCATCTAACACATTTTGTACTGGAGACAATGTTAATGTGTGTTTGGCTATATTATCACAGGTAATTAAAAGAAAATCCTTCTTATCAGCTTTCATGTTGAAAAAGTTGCATTCATGATTAATTGATAAATTGGCCTTCTAAATTTCAACCATTTTCCGAAAACTTTCCCAGTGATTATGTGAACTTCATTCTTATTTGCTGTTGTAGGAGTTACAAGTTCAAGGTTTTCCACCACTTCCAATAAATAGTGGAGGTGATATTAATATAGTTCCACTTATCAATGCATTGCGTGAGATACTTTCAAGATACCAAAAGGAAAGATGTGGACGAGATGAACTTGAAAATAGGTAGGTAATAAGCTATCAGTATTTTTCAGGGCACTCTGGAATGCCATCTAGCAAGATAATGATCTAGCTTACTTAAATAGTACTACAATATATACTGTTATAGCTGACACAAACAAATGTCCAGATGGTAGTCTACCAACTGGTAATCTTATGATGGTTGTTCATTATTAATATGATATGCATGTTGTTTGAGTGCAAGGTCTTTACATTAATTATCTTCTAAATTAGCTTATGTTTGTTGGTATCTATATTTCCTTTATTGCATATCATTTGACATTGCTTGTATTTTTATTAGCACTATAGGGTGGAAATGGTAAATTTCAGAGTTCAATTTGTTTATTTTATCTAGACATCACAGATTATCAGGTGATTTAGAACATCAGAAAGGTTCAGTGACTAGGTTAAAACGACAGTTAGAACAGTTAGATAAAGAGGCATCAGAGGAAAGCGAAAAGAAACGACAGATTACCAATAAATGTAAACTTCAATCAGCTAAATTAAAGACAGAAAAAGAAGAGGTAATCCTCCATGTAATGATATATGATATATGATTATAGCAGAACTTTCTTCACTCCCCAACCGAGCCCATGTTCCCACATTTCATCATGGTACATCATATTTTGGATTTGACATCAACTGTTTAAAGATGCCTTAGCTCATTTTTCTTGGTCAAATCATGCTTACTAATTGATTAATCAGTGTTTCTAATGAATTATGAAAATATTCATATGTTAAAATACCATATGTGGACGTAGAAAGGCTTGAGGAAGTCATTTACTCAAATCTGCTTTGAGAAGCTAAATTTAAACTCCATGTTTGTTCATGTGACCAAATGACGTCATTCTTTCCGACTGTTGAGAAAGCGAGTGGCTGTTTCACTATGAGATTTTAACTGATTCTCTTCCATTCTTGGATTTTCTTTATCCCATTTCTTCTTTGTTCCCTTTATTTTTATACGCCCACATGAAATGGGGGGCGTATATTGCCGTCACCCATGTCCGTCGGTCCGTCCGTCCACAATTGCTCGTAAACATTCTACAAGACACAATTCTTGACGAATTTTGACAAAACTTGATATGAGTATTTTGTTATCACCCAAGGATGAACCCTATTGAAAATCAGAAGAATCGAAAAATATTTAGCATAAGTTATTGCCCTTGTTCTTGAAAACGCGTTCAATTTTTAGCTTGTAATCACTCAAGAAGACACAATTCTTGATGGATTTTGACAAAACTTGGCATGAGTGTTTGTTATCAACCAAGGATAAACCCTATTGAAAATCAGAAAAATCGAAAAATATTTAGTATGAGTTATTGCCCTTGTTCTTGAAAACACGTTCAATTTTTAGCTCATAGACACTCTAGAAGGCACAATTCTTGACAGATTTTGACGAGTGTTGGTGTGAGTGTTTGTAATCACTCAAGGATGAACCCTATTAAAAATCAGAAGAATTGAAAAACATTAAGTATGAGTTATTGCCCTTGTTCTTGAAAACTCGTTCGATTTTAGCTCTTTCTGTGCTGAAGATTAAATATTTGCCTTCTAGAGTTTTCACGAGCTAAAAATTGAACACGTTTTCAAGAACTAGGGCAATAACTCATACTCAATATTATTCAGTATCGCCCTAAAGAGTTCAAAAGAAGTGTATGACTGAAGGTTGAATATTTCATACTGGTTATTGTTACTGTACTGATAAATATTTTTATTCAAAATCAAAGCTGCCAGTGGGCGTATATTACCTTGCTATCTTCTGAATCTGAAGCCTTTTTAAGTTGTAAACTGTTCATTCTTCGAGCAGCCATATTTTTGTTGTGAGAAAAGAAAAGAATGTGGGGAGTGCACATGCGTGCATATTTAAACGATTTTTAACCAATCACGGATGTCCCTGACAGCATACACTGGTTATTCGAAAAAAGACTGGACAATTTTATTATCAGGGTCATGCTATGGAAATCCTCATCGTAATTAGCTAATTACGGGCTAATTACGGGCTTTTGAGACAAACTGGTATTTTACCCATTCATTAAAATACCTCTACTTGCGATTGATATAAGTATCGGCCGTCCAATAATCGAATATATATATATAAAAATAAGAATAAGGGAAACTATCTTTAATAAGAAATATATTAAAATAATTTAAAACATTTCTGAGCCATTGCAATAGATCTATTTTATTTATTAGCCCATGTTGGTTTACACAGACACAGTAACTATTTTTTTTTATAGAAGATAAAGAGTAAGACTTTTCATTTATCATTGCAGGTCAAAAGATTAAATCTAGTTCTGAAAAGTAGGGATATGAAGTATAAACATGAACTAAAGAAAAAAGAACAAGAGCTAGCTAAATTAAAAGATAGGCTACATCAGTTATTAAATGATAAGAATTGTGAAAGGACTACAGGTTTAGAACTAATCAATGTTATACAGAGACCAGATGGAAAGAGAGGTACCTGGAATACTAGAGTAGGAGGAAAGTAAGTAAACAATCTTTTTGACAAATATATTTGCTAGTTTTAGAAATATGAAAATCATAATTTGCTGAGAAGAGTTTGTTGTTATAGATGAGTCTATTGAGAAAATTTTTAAATCATGAGAAGATGAAAACAGATGCAATAAACAATGTAAAAAAACCCTGTAAATTTATGTTGAATGGGAGAGAGTATGTGGCATCATTCTTGGAAGCAAACCTTGAATTAATAGTTCAGATATTTTCATTAACTATTAATAAATGAAACTGTCTGGGTTTAGTCTTAGTTAAGCTACAATAATGTCTAGAACCTTTGGATCATTTTGACATCAGTTTCTGTTACAGGTAAAAGGTTTGTGGTACAGCTCAATTTGAGAGACTACAAATAAATAAAGATTATATTTTGACTCACTCTATGAAATTGTTTTTTTGACACTATAATATTACATTTTGACTCACTCTATGAAATTGTTTTATTGACACTATGATATTACATTTTGACTCACTCTATGAAATTGTTTTATTGACACTATGATATTACATTTTGACTCACTCTATGAAATTGTTTTTTTTGACACTATGATATTATATTTTGACTCACTCTATGAAATTCTTTTTTGACACTATGATATTATATTTTGACTCACTCTATGAAATTGTTTTTTTGACTCCATGATATTACATTTTGACTCACTCTATGAAATTGTTTTTTTGACACTATGATATTATATTTTGACTCTATGAAAATGTCATTGATAGACAGGAAGAAGAAATGTATCAGGGTATGTTAACCACCTATGAAGAAAGACATCAAGAATTATTGTGTGAAAATTCGCAGCTACGTGACTGTTTATATTCTATGCAGAAAAACTTGGCAGCAATAGTAAATAGACCTGATTTGTCTGTAGCAGATATTTCACCATTTAAAATACATGTAGGTATTCTTAAATTTTAACAGGTTCATAGTTAATTTTTATTTTCATTAACTTTTAGATATTAAGAGTTCAGAGCTTGAGTTCTGTAAAGTTAACGAATTAATTCTGATGTATTTTTTTTTTATAGAGATCAACTAGTAATCAATCTATTGGTACAGATGATGATGATGATGTAGATATAAAAAATCAGTTAAATATTGATGATGTTACAGATAATGGTAAGTGTTGAAAAGATTAAAAACATTAGATTTAATACCATCTCTGTCTAGATCATGTAATACCACTTAGGTCAACTTGCAATACTGTTTGAAGAGTCCACATGGCTGATAAAGTATACTTTTTATGTAAAGTAGATTTAGATTAGTATTGTTCAGTTTAGATTTTCTAAAGTATATCATAATCCTGAGAAAGAACCTTTTCTTCCTAGGATATTATCAACTTCCATTAGAAACTATACAGAAAAACATTGAGAAGAATTTTCAAGATACTTGTGAAAAAATAAAGAAGACATTGTGTCGACAGAAAGACAATTTGAGTAAGTATGTCTGACCAGATATACAAAATGAAAGAGATAGGCAAACATCATATTTTAAGAGGATAAAACTTGTGGCTAGAGAATTTTATCATCTTTGCCTATGCTGCTTTCAATATCAATTTACAGCTGACAAGCACAATCATTTTATACTTCCTAGTAACATGACACTTGCTCTCTTCCCGTTTTATACTAGTGGTCTCAAGCACCTTTTAGTAGAATATTTTTAAATACAAATAACTATCAATACTATGGTGTCTGTATTATGCTAATTTGTTTGTCTGGCCACATTTGCAGTGACAGATTTTTTCCAAGATTGTGATGGATTGTGTATTATACCTGCCTTTGTATATCTGCCTGTGTTTACGACTTTTTTGCAAATCTGAAACTTGTGCGCTTATGTGAAGACTGTACAGGCAATATTCACAACTTTATAACTAAAGGCTGGTTCACATTAAGGTAGTGTGCCCTTGCCAGTCGACGAAATTCCTGACAAGATTCTTGTCAGCGACAAAAATCTCCAGTCGGTCTTTTTCCACCATGTTGATAATCACGTACAGAGCGTGCACTTGAAAGAAAAATGAATCTGATTGGATGATGACTGTCTTGCAGACGATAAAACTTGTTTGATAATACAAATCCTGTTGGAGAAGAGATAATCTTGTCGTTGAGGCACAGGCACTCAAGACTCTAATCTGCAACAAAAATCTCCGACCAAGACTACTTGTGTGCCAGCACCTTTACCGTTTTTTTTTTCGAAACATCGCCAGACTGGACACAACCGAGAGTGATTTGGAGATATCTGGTATGGTTGATCGAAAGTCCTCCTGATGAGCCTTGTCATGAAATGTGCGAGGTAACTTTAAAAATCGGTTGGTGTGTGGCGGCCTTTATAATGTTTGCTATTTTAACATGAAGTCAAGGTGAAGGTCGGCGAAGTTGTGAAAATCGGTGTGTAAAAACCCAATATCGAACTGAAATTCACAACATTGACCCTGTAAACACAAGGTATCGAATGAGGTATTATTCATCTCTTATAACCTATGAGGATAGCTAAAGGGGAATGATAACACTAGAAATTCATTTGTGTGTTTTATAGATGGTACTAATTGTAAACCAGCAGCATCTAAACAGTTAATGTTAACAGACGTTAATACCACAGTAGTAACTACTAATGGATATCCACCAGTATCATCTACTATGTCACCAGTCACTCCCCACCCACAGCCTCCTGATCAATTTGTATATATGTCTCATTTACAACATCAGGTCTCAGCTTATAGAGATATCATACAGAAACAAGAAGAATTGTTACATTTACAGGTTAGTCTAAATCATGTTAAGTATTACTTAAGCAAGCATGCGGATACATGCTTGGGGTCATTGTGTGCACCTCACCACAATGTTTATACGCCCACACGTAAGTATTTTTTCTCACTTTTTTGACTCTTGCTCACTCTACATGCTACAATTCTCTATGGAATCTTTTAATCTTTTGTATGTGTGTCAATATCATTATGAAGATGTGCACTATTGAATGTGGTGAGAATCCGATGATTTTCTTGAGAGATATCGCATATAAATTTTTGGCTCGTGCTCACCCTACAGGCTATGAAACCGAGTTTGTTTTACAGTTCACATTTAGCTCTTTATCAAGCTGCTGGTGGGCGTATTCGCTTGCGAGACTTGCCACAAGCCTATGTTTATAAGTTACATATGATTAGTTATAATGTCGTGCAGGTAAAATCCAGGGAGCAAGAAAATATAGAAAGACAACAGAAATTAATTGATAGAGAAAAAAGTGAGATAGAAGAGAAAAGAATTCAGTATTCTCTAGCTTCTGCTGAATTAGATCGTCAGGTTTGTTGGACATTATATTGTTTTGTATTATAACTTTGAAAATGATATTGTTAATAATAAAATTGAAAAAGTGATAATCAGCTTTGTCAACAAATGCATGTGGTTTTATGGCAGGCTAGACACATTTTATAGAAAAATTATATTCCTTCAAAAGCTCATGAAATGTATATTTTAAGTCAAATATCTAGTAGTAATAATTGTTTATCATTTCCAAGTAATCATCATATGATGAAATCTTGTTTTTTAGAGACAGAGATTGGAAGAGGAAAAATATGTTATGTTACAACAGGAATTTTTATGTTTATCTCCCTTTAAAGATGAGAAAATTTCTCCTTTTAAAGCGGAGACACCTCGATACATTTCTCCTGAAATAGGTACATATTTTGAAATTGCTTTAATATTTTATAGATAAAAACAAATCTCATTCTGATCTCAGCGCAGCTAAAAAAAACAGGAGTAAGAAATTAATATACAAAATAGTATACAGAATGAAAACTGGAGTATAAAAGTCACTACTTTGCCTGTGGGTTAAGAAAATTTATTGAAAATCTGTGTGCATGTGGCTGTAATCTATAATCAGGACTATGTCACCATGTGAACCATTTTCAGTCATTCAAAAATTCATTATAGCAAACATAGTTTGTTTTGATCAAGGAATTTGCACTTGCACTGTTTTGTACAAAAAGAACATATATTTGTCACTTCATTTGTTATTGTTTCTATTGATTTTATAGGAGTTACTGATTCCAAGTCTATCCATATTATCTATGTTTTTTTAATTCAGTGCCTGAAGCTCCTCATGTCCGCCTATTACCAGCTACCCCCGTATATTCTCCAGCCAGAATACCCAATAACCATAAACATTCCACAGATATGTTACGAGCTAGAATTTCTCATATGTTCAGGTGAGAAACAATATTTTGAGTTCATTGCCACATGATGCTCCTACATTAATGGACCTTCTGGCCTACTGAATGGGGTATCTAGTATTAAATAAATGAAATGTGTTACTGAGGTAAATGTTACCTTGTCTGGCATTATTTAATTTTTATTTTATAGTTATAGTAAATACTATAATCATTACTTAAATGATAATTATATTTTTTTTATAAGAGAATATTATCTAATTCTCTGGATTAAAGAATCAAAAAAAAAGAGATTGATTTATAAAACAAATAATAAATCAATTAATCTAAATGCAATGATTAAAATTATGAAATGAATAATTGCAGAAGGCTTACTTTTTAATGAATTGCAATTAAAAATTCATTTATTACCATGCATTTATTGGCTCTTCTTTGACAATTTCCAAGTCAATATCTCGTATCTCTCGCCTTTGTGATAAGTTTCCATGTCGATTTCTTGTTTTTATATCTTGTATCTCTTTCCTCTTTTACCATGTCAATATCTTGTATTTATCTCCTTTATTACCATGTCAATATATTGTATCTCTCTCTTTGGTTACTATGTCAATATCATGTATCTATCTCCTTTAGTACCATGTCAATATATTGTATCTCTCTCTTTGGTTACCATATCGATATCATATATCTCTCTCCTTTAGTACCATGTCAATATATTGTATCTCTCTCTTTGGTTACTATATCAATATCATATATCTCTCTCCTTTAGTACCATGTCAATATATTGTATCTCTCTCTTTGGTTTCCATATCAATATCATATATCTCTCTCCTTTAGTACCATGTCAATATATTGTATCTCTCTCTCTTTGGTTTCCATATCGATATCATGTATCTATCTCTTTTAGTACCATGTCAATATATTGTATCTCTCTCTTTGGTTTCCATATCGATATCATGTATCTATCTCCTTTAGTACCATGTCAATATATTGTATCTCTCTCTTTGGTTACTATGTCAATATCATATATCTCTCTCCTTTAGTACCATGTCAATATATTGTATCTCTCTCTTTGGTTACTATATCGATATCATGTATCTATCTCCTTTAGAACCATGTCAATATATTGTATCTCTCTCTTTGGTTTCCATATCGATATCATGTATCTATCTCTTTTAGTACCATGTCAATATATTGTATCTCTCTCTTTGGTTTCCATATCGATATCATGTATCTCTCTCCTTTAGTACCATGTCAATATATTGTATCTCTCTCTTTGGTTACCATATCGATATCTCTCTCTTCAGTTACAATATCAATATCATGTATCTCTCTCCTCTATAAATTTCCATGTGCTATATATGTCATGGTTAGTTCACCTCTATGAAAATATTCCATGTCAATATCTCGTATCTCTTTTTTTTCATAGTTCAGGTGAACAGAGTGGTGATAAAAAGAAGAAATGTAAAAGTCGTGAGTCATCATCATCTTTACAATCATTACAATCATTATCATCATCCGATACATCTATATTAAACTCTGATACATCGATACAGAATCTCACATTAGATCAACTAGATCAACTAAAACAGACTCTACTTATCAAATCATTATCCAGAACTTCGAAATCAGACAAGTAAATATAAACTTACAATAAACTGGTACTGGTGCTCATAGAAATAACTGTTAAATATTACTGGAACAGAGAAACTCTCAATTTTTTTAGTGGAGATAACATTGTTGCACATTTTGTCACCTCTTAACTAGAGTTTAAAGATAATTGGGTAAATTTTCAAAAATGAACTTTTCATATTAAAGGGCAATACATTTTCTATATGTAGTGTGAAAAGTTCATATGTTAATATGCTTTTTTTTCTACGCCCACATGGAAATGTGGATGTATATTTCCATCGGTCGGTCGGTCCGTTCACATTTCTTGCGCGATAGAGGCTACAGTTTTTATTGGTGAAACTTAGTATGCATGTATATATTGATGAAATCTTGGTCTGATTATACTTATCAGAAGAACGCTTTCAGAGTTATTGCCCCTGACTTAGTAAAAACGCGTTAAATTTGGCTTGTATGCACAATAAAGGCTGCAATTTTTATCCGATCTTGATGAAACTTGGTTTGCAAGTATGTACTGATGAGATCTCAGTCAAGTTCAAAATTGGTGATAATCGGATGAGTTATTGCCCGTGACTTAGTAAAAACTCGTCAAATTTGGCTTGTAGGCATGATAGAGACTACAGTTTTTATCCGATCTTGATGAAACTAGATATTCATATATATATTGAGATCTTGATCAAGTTAGAAATTGGTAATATTTGGATGATGAACAGTTTCAGAGTTATTGACCATGTGTACAGCGATTAGACATTGTTCATGTTTGAATTTGATAACTGTTTCAGGTTTTTGCCCTGACTAATAGATGATTTTAAGATTATTTGAAAATTCATTATTAAGCCACTAAAGATTTTGTTATCATGCCCAACAGCTGGTAGTGGGTGTATGTTACCTTGCCTGGCAAGCTATCTTGAAGATATTGGTGCTAACATTCCAAGAATGCATTATGCTAAGTTTTTTTATATTTTTTGTTCATTTTTATACGCCCACATGGAAATGTGGACGTATATTGCCGTCGCTCCTGTCCGTCAGTCTGTCTGTTCACATTTCTTGTAGGATAGAGGCTACACTTTTTATCCAATCTGAATAAAACTTGGTATGCATGTATATATTGATGAGATCTCAGTCAAGTTTGAAATTGGTAATTATCGAATGACTGGTTTCAGAGTTATTGCCCTGGACTTAGTAAAAATGTGTAAAATTTGGCTTGTAAGTGCGATAGAGGCTACAGTTTTTATCCTATCTTCATGAAACTTGGTATGCATGTATGTATTGATGAGATCTCGGTCAAGTTCGAGTAGTAATAATCGGATGAACGGTTGCAGAGTTATTGCCCTTGTCTTAGTAAAAACTCGTTAAATTTGTCTTGTATGCACGATAAAGGCTGCAATTTTTATCTGATCTTGATGAAACTTGGTATGCATGTATATATTGATGAGATCTCAGTCAAGTTCGAAATTGGTAATAATCGGATTTTAGAGGTTTTAGAGTTATTGCCCTTGACTTAGTAAAAACGCTTCAAATTTTGCTTGTCATGATACAGAGTGCATTTTTTTATCTTATCTCAATGAAACTTGGTATGAGATCTCAAGTTCAAAAATGGTAATAATTGGATGATTGGTTTTGGAGTTATGGCCCTTGAATTCATTCAGTGCATTTAATTTGGCTTGTAGGCCTGATAGAGACTACGTTGGTATGAGACCTGAGTAAAGCTTGAAATTAGTAACAATCGGATGATTGGTTTCACATATTAAACCACTACAGACTTTGTTATCATTTCTGACAACTGGTAGTAGGCGTATTTTACCTCTCCTGGCAAGCTGTCTTGATAACATATCATTTACAGAGTATTCATATATATATATAATTTGTGTAATTTTATTGTATTGTATATAAGTTTTGTTCAATTCTATTAATGAGGGGAAATATTGGTTAATTTGGCTCAAGCAGGTGTACATATTTTTATACGCCCACACGTAAGTATGGGCGTATATTGTAGTTGCTCCCGTCGGTCTGTCGGTCCGTCCGTCCGTTCACATTTACTTCGTGCTCACTCTACAGGCTACAATTCTCTATTGATTCTTTTGATCTTTTGTATGTGTGTCAATATCATTATGAAGATGTGCACTATTCAATTTGGTGATGATCCAATGATTTTCTTGAGAGATATTGCATAAAACTCTGATATCGCGTTCATTTTTTTCACATATTTTGCTCGTGCCCACTCTACAGACTACAATTCTCCATACATTCTTTTGATTGTTTGTATTTGTGTCAATATCATTATGAAGATGTTCACTATTGAATTTGGTGAGAATCCGATGATTTTCTTGAGAGATATCGCATAAAACTCTATCATGTTCGTTTTTTTTCTCTCACTTTTTTGACTAGTGTTCACTCTACAGACTACAATTCTTTATGGATTCTTTTGATCTTTTGTGTGTGTGACAATATGATTATGAAGATGTGCGCTTTTGAATTTGGTGAGGATCCGATAATTTTCTTGTGATAAATCGCATAAAACTCTGATTTTTTCACTTTTTGGCTCGTGCTCACTCTACAGGCTACGATATAGAGTTTGTTTTACAGTTCACATTTAGCTCTTTATCAAGCTGCTGGTGGGCGTATTCGCTTGTGAGACTTGCCACAAGCCTATGTTTACTCAATTCATTATCAATTATTTTGGATTTTTAGTATTCAGTAATGATCAGATTAGATTAGACTGTTGATTCTATCAATCGTTTATTTTGTCAGATGAAGCAGAAGTGTGGAATAACTCATGTAACCTTTATGAATCAAGATATAATAGCAATAGATACTGAAGTATTTTGTATTTTATTAGTCTGATTATGTAGAGATGTATTCTGTTTGATTCTTGTCTAATTGGATATAATTACTAATTTCCATTATTATAGTAATTTTTAATCAATACCTGTTCAATTAAAATACCTCATTAGTTCTTGTCTTTAGAAAATTAGAATGTAGACTTCCAATTGACTTTATTTCATATTCTCAATTGACCCATTAATTATGCTCTATAATGAAATTATTAAAGAACGATAGGCTATCTTACAAGTAAAAAGTATATTTTGTTGTTGAACGTATTTATATTATGTCTGAAGCTTAGATTATCAGTGTCTTCAACGGCTATTTTTATCATTATCGAGGAACTGGATGTTGGATTTTTCTGAAGTGTTGAGCAATTATTTTAATGTTGAAGCAAGTTTTTGAATGTTGGTATAGCCCTTTAAATATCAATAAATTGTGTTCTTACTTCCTTTGACACACTGTTTTTCATTGTATTTTCTGGTTTCAGATTCCAGAAAATATGACCATCATTAGTCAAAAATTCATTCCTTGTTTGCATTTTTACATGGACGTCTTTTCTTTATGTATTGAGTGCTAAGAAATAACAAACTATATGAATAAATATCATCCTGAACTAATTTCTGACATTCTATTGACTTTCAATGTTATTGAAAGAAATGTTGATATTTGATGTCAAAGTGTAGTTTTCTGTTATCTCAGTATTAACAGCATTTCTGATCATTACAGTTTGAAATATACCATATAGTTGAGCTTACATAACTTATGTTATTTACATGTTATCCTAATTTATTCATTACATTTGATTTCTAGTATACTTTTCCACTAATTCCATCTAATGCCTTCAATTTCTGCATTTTAATAACCCTCATTAAAATTGTCTGGGTTGCAATAAATTCATTTCTCATAATCATGATATTTATGTGAATAGATATTTGAGTCACCTATTTTGAATGCTAAAATTTCTATGTACTATTTCTATTATAGACAAGCCAGATGTTGGATTATTGTTCTGAATATAATACATTTATGTAATGGCTAAATGAGTTATACAATTTTACTTTGTTTCCAATTTCCTACTTGTCACATTATCTGTTATAAAGTATTCAGATCAATGCAAGGCCTAAAATGTCACAGTTGTGAAGCTTTTCTACAACAGATATGATATATGAAATGCTGCAATATTTTATTTTTCACCTGAGATAAAGCAATCTAAACTGAATCCTTCAAAAACTTCCATTGAAATCTGGAGTCCTTTAGAGAAAATAATGAGTTACTTCTTTGTGTCTCATCAATATTATTTTACACCATTCTTATTTAAATTAAAGCAATTAACTTTCTATATAAAACTGCAATAAATACAGACTTTCCAATTGTAATTCAGAAAAGTAAACAATTAAAACTAAAGATTTTTTGTTAAGAGTGAAATTTTATAATGTTTTTTAACTACAGTTGAGGAATGTTATACTGCCAAACGACCCTCAGGATCAAACAGTTAGAGAATTCTGTCCATTTGATTTTTTTTTCAAAAAGGACAATGTTAATTTTATGTTTATTATGTGCTACTGATACTTTTGTAAGTTGGTTGCGTAGATATTATTATATATTTTTATATGGTTTATTTATTTATGTATTAATTTGCTCAGCTAATAACAGATGATTATTCATTTATTCTGTGATATTTTGTTTAATTACAATTCCAATTACAATTTAATTATTTTTGTAATAGCTCACCACTTTTGTAATAAAATCAACCGCTTTTGTAATACTTACCAGTTTTGTAATAGCTCACCACTTTTGTAATAAAATCAACCGCTTTTGTAATACTTACCAGTTTTGTAATAGCTCACCACTTTTGTAATAAAATCAACCGCTTTTGTAATACTTACCAGATTTGTAATAGCTCACCACTTTTGTAATAAAATCAACCGCTTTTGTAATACTTACCAGTTTTGTAATAGCTCACCACTTTTGTAATAAAATCAACCGCTTTTGTAATACTTACCAGTTTTGTAATAGCTCACCACTTTTGTAATAAAATCAACTGCTTTTGTAATACTTACCAGATTTGTAATAGCTCACCACTTTTGTAATAAAATCAACCGCTATTGTAATATTTACCAGTTTTGTAATAACATGCGCCCATTTTTGTAATAAAATTAGGTCACCACTTTTGTAATAAGCTCGCCAGCTTTTGTAATACTATCAAGGGTCACCACTTTTGTAGTAAAGCTCCCACTTTTGTTACAGCCAAGTTTATTACAAGTGGGTAACCGATAGTAGTTTATTACAAAAGTGGTCAGGCTTCATGTCAGCCTTGAAATTAGGAATGAGCAGCATCCAACGGGTATGCAGTCATTTAGGCACAGTACTTTAGGCACACTTCTTTTAGGCACACGGTCAGATAGGCACATGTCATTTAGATACAGCGTTATTAGAAGGCCACATCAGCAAATTCAAAATACATGATACCCATGACAAAGGCCGATAGCTTCGGTAATTTCAACACAATGGGATTTTCTGTCACTTTCGACCCGAAAGGAGATGGGAATTGTCAGTTTAGTGCCATTTGTAGGAATTTTACGAAGCGGAAATAACCACGACCATGCAGAAGAACCCTACATTAAACGGTACCCCTATGCAGTCCTTTCTTGGAGAGCCGCTTTATCAGTATATTTCAAGAATGGAAAAGGATGGTACTTATGGCGACTACATTACACTACAGATAATATCCCAGTTATTCAATATTAATTGTGTAGTTGTTTCAGAACATGGTCCAGAGTCATAAGTCCGTCAGTGAACTGTTAACGATAGTTCGTGGCTATTTTCATGAGGTGCAAGGTGAACTTTACGTAGCTCTTTCTGGCATTCCAAGCGATTTTTTAACTGGCCAGTTTGATTTGAATGATACGTGCACATTTGATGATGTGGTTGATAATCTAATCACTGAAGGTGTTTGTGGAGTTAGTGGGGTGAGCGGAGATAGTGGGAAGGTTGGTGATAGTGAGAAGGTTAGTGATAAAGGGAAGGGTGGTGATAGTGAGATGGTTGGTGATAGAGGGAAGGGGTGGTGATAGTGAGAAGGGTGCATGGTGATAGAGGGAAGGTTGGTGATAGTGAGTAGGGTGGTAATAGTAAGAAGGGTGGTGATAGTGAGAAGGGTGGTGATAGTGAGAAGAGTGGTGATAGTGAGAAGGGTGGTGATAGAGGGAAGGGTGGTAATTGTGAGAAGGGTGGTGATAGAGGGAAGGGTGGTGATAGAGGGAAGGGTGGTGATAGTGAGAAGGGTGGTGATAGAGGGAAGGGTGGTGATAGTGGGATAGGTGGAGATGGTGCGACATTTGGAAACACTGAAGTAGACGGATATAGGAGGATGGCTGGGATTGGAGATGTTGCTGATCATGACGATAACATTCATGACAATAACATAGTTCCTTCTTTGGATTCACCCGTCTTTCCAGCGGAGATATTTGAAATGATAATCAATTCCGCAATACATAAGGACATTCATTTGGTCCAGTCTATCTCCTTAGTTTCGAAGACTTTTGCATACTTTGCAAATAAACAAACGAATATAGGCAAATCGTGTAATACTATGAAAAAAATGTGGAGTTTATGTCAGCCATTGTATATAAGAGACAATTTGGTCGATGCACTTGGCAAAGTTACCGTGAGTATTTCTGTTCAGAAATTGTTGAAAGCTAGTGGCATTAATTCTGGCCTTTCTATGTCTGTCAAACAGTTTATGACAGTCCATCGCGGTTGGTGGCGCGCTTGGCTAACGCTTGTCATCATTCCAGGTCGTTTCGGATGGTACAAGGTGAAAGATATTTTCTGGAGGTGAGGTGATTTGAACATCACCTCCAATATGCTCTATAAATTTCTGTTAAACACCGAAAAGGTGCTTGTAAGATGTGTACGTTATTTTTAGAAATAATAAAGTTTTAT
This sequence comes from Lottia gigantea, assembly GCF_000327385.1. Lineage (NCBI taxonomy): Eukaryota > Metazoa > Mollusca > Gastropoda > Lottiidae > Lottia > Lottia gigantea. The sequence continues at coordinate 1,638,631 of NW_008708133.1, read as the reverse complement.
GTTCCATATAACATGTTTAGTTTTATGTGATCATATACTCAATATAGTATAGTAATATCACTGGGTGGAACAAGGGGCATCAGGTTTTATAATCCCTTCCACCCAATTTTGTCTAGGACACACTATTTCTACTAGTGTTACCTCAAATCTTATCCAATTTAGATGCTGACATGAAGTTTGACCACTTTTTTAATAAACTACTATCGGTTACCCACTTGTAATAAACTTGGCTGTTACAAAACTGGGGAAGCTTTACTACAAAAGTGGTGACCCTTGATAATATTACAAAAGCTGGCGAGCTTATTACAAAAGTGGTGACCTAATTTTATTACAAAAATGGGCGCATGTTATTACAAAACTGGTAGGTATTACAAAAGCGGTTGATTTTATTACAAAATTGGTGAGCTATTACAAAACTGGTCGTTATTACAAAAGTGGTTAAAATATTAATCATTTTATCATATCTCTCCTTATATCTAATACTAATAATTATTGTATCAGAGAGTAGACCGGCCTTCATATCTCTCAGTATTCTAGTTTTTATTAATTATTGCATCGGAGGGTACATACTTCATATCTCTCCTTATATCTGATACTAATGATCATTGTATCAGAGAGTAGACCGGCGTTCATATCTCTCAGTATTCTAGTTTTTATTAATTATTGTATCGGAAGGTACATCCTTCATATCTCTCCTTATATCTGATACTAATGATCATTGTATCAGAGAGTAGACCGGCCTTCATATCTCTCAGTATTCTAGTTTTTATTAAGTATTGTATCGGAGGGTACATCCTTCATATCTCTCCTTATATCTGATACTAATGATCATTGTATCAGAGAGTAGACTGTCCTTCATATCTCTCCTTAAATCTAATACTATTGATCATTTTACAGACAGTAGACTGCCCTTCAAATCTCTCAGTATATCGTCGATGCGCTTTCAAAATCTCGTATATCGCCAAAATCTCGTATATAACTTTTCTGAACGTCGAAAATCTTCCCTCCGAGCCGCATCTATGTATCTTATTTTCGTACTTCTAGTCCAATTAGAAGTTCCGTTCAGGACATGTGACATAATCTCGTAAAATAATTGGTTGATTATTTTTTCCAATTAAAATCTCGTATATCGTAATTTTGATGTGACCTGATAAATAGACGACGTCGAGACGGCGTTGAGCCTAGAAAATAAACAATACAGGTGAGAATATTATTGAAAATATTAAATGTATCAATGCCGTTATGTTTTATAAGATATGTAGGAATAATAGGCATTTTATTGTTTTAGTTTAGTGATTCACATCTGCCCAATAAGCAGTACCAACCCGTAGACACCCTGAAAAGTCGTTTGTATCAAGTGATATAAATTATATGTGAGCCATGGTTTATTGTCGGTCCTCTCCTTGAAGTTGACAATTCAAATCAGTCTGTTAAAATTAAATTGCCTTTCTGACAGCGATATACGAAAATTTGATTCGCTAATATAATGAAATGAAATAATTTGATGGGAATCATATACGATATTTTGACATCTCGTTCTTTAAATTTGGC
>NW_008708133.1:1620081-1637030 GCF_000327385.1 Lottia gigantea | reverse complement strand
TTGGTGGCGCGCTTGGCTAACGCTTGTCATCATTCCAGGTCGTTTCGGATGGTACAAGGTGAAAGATATTTTCTGGAGGTGAGGTGATTTGAATAAACTACTATCGGTTACCAACTTGTAATAAACTTGGCTGTTACAAAACTGGGGAAGCTTTACTACAAAAGTGGTGACCCTTGATAATATTACAAAAGCTGGCGAGCTTATTACAAAAGTGGTGACCTAATTTTATTACAAAAATGGGCGCATGTTATTACAAAACTGGTAGGTATTACAAAAGCGGTTGATTTTATTACAAAATTGGTGAGCTATTACAAAACTGGTCGTTATTACAAAAGTGGTTAAAATATTAATCATTTTATCATATCTCTCCTTATATCTAATACTAATAATTATTGTATCAGAGAGTAGACCGGCCTTCATATCTCTCAGTATTCTAGTTTTTATTAATTATTGCATCGGAGGGTACGTCCTTCATATCTCTCCTTATATCTGATACTAATGATCATTGTATCAGAGAGTAGACTGTCCTTCATATCTCTCAGTATTCTAGTTTTTATTAATTATTGCATCGGAGGGTACGTCCTTCATATCTCTCCTTATATCTGATACTAATGATCATTGTATCAGAGAGTAGACCGGCCTTCATATCTCTCAGTATTCTAGTTTTTATTAATTATTGTATCGGAAGGTACATCCTTCATATCTCTCCTTATATCTGATACTAATGATCATTGTATCAGAGAGTAGACCGGCCTTCATATCTCTCAGTATTCTAGTTTTTATTAATTATTGCATCGGAGGGTACGTCCTTGATATCTCTCCTTATATCTGATACTAATGATCATTGTATCAGAGAGTAGACCGGCCTTCGTATCTCTCAGTATTCTAGTTTTTATTAATTATTGCATCGGAGGGTACGTCCTTCATATCTCTCCTTATATCTGATACTAATGATCATTGTATCAGAGAGTAGACCGGCCTTCATATCTCCCAGTATTCTAGTTTTTATTAAGTATTGTATCGGAGGGTATGTCCTTAATATCTCTCCTTATATCTGATACTAATGATCATTGTATCAGAGAGTAGACTGTCCTTCATATCTCTCCTTAAATCTAATACTATTGATCATTTTACAGACAGTAGACTGCCCTTCAAATCTCTCAGTATATCGTCGATGCGCTTTCAAAATCTCGTATATCGCCAAAATCTCGTATATAACTTTTCTGAACGTCGAAAATCTTCCCTCCGAGCCGCATCTATGTATCTTATTTTCGTACTTCTAGTCCAATTAGAAGTTCCGTTCAGGACATGTGACATAATCTCGTAAAATAATTGGTTGATTATTTTTTCCAATTAAAATCTCGTATATCGTAATTTTGATGTGACCTGATAAATAGACGACGTCGAGACGGCGTTGAGCCTAGAAAATAAACAATACAGGTGAGAATATTATTGAAAATATTAAATGTATCAATGCCGTTATGTTTTATAAGATATGTAGGAATAATAGGCATTTTATTGTTTTAGTTTAGTGATTCACATCTGCCCAATAAGCAGTACCAACCCGTAGACACCCTGAAAAGTCGTTTGTATCAAGTGATATAAATTATATGTGAGCCATGGTTTATTGTCGGTCCTCTCCTTGAAGTTGACAATTCAAATCAGTCTGTTAAAATTAAATTGCCTTTCTGACAGCGATATACGAAAATTTGATTCGCTAATATAATGAAATGAAATAATTTGATGGGAATCATATACGATATTTTGACATCTCGTTTCTTTTAAATTTTGGCATTAGTTCAATGATTTCTCTCTTTCAGGTATAAAATTATATGTTCCCGGTATGGCTGGTTTCTCCCGTGGCAAAAAGATTGTCAAAATGGCACTGAAGACTAATGATGAGACCAGTAGGTCTACTTCAGCATGTTCCTTATCTAGAGCCCCTGCATGTACAAATCGCATCATTCCATCATCTTCTACCACATCAAGTTCAGCACAGCTCTTCAATAACGTGCCAGAGAAGTTACAAAACGAATATTCATCTCCAAGTATTGAATTTTTAAGAGTCAACCCACCAACAACTTGCTTCGATGATCTATCTAAAAGACTTCCTACCAGTCCCGTTTCTACTGAAAATCATAACCTAACACCTGCAAGAAGTATCGTGTCCAGATGGTCTAAGATTGATGGTTCTTGTACTCAGTCTTTGAGTCCAGCTCAACATATTAACGCCACAGCCGAATCCCCTTTATGCTCTCCTTTCAAAACGACTTTCGGAACAAAACCCAAAGTCGCTTCACCTGGTTCAAACTTGTATAGGATTCAGGGACCATCTGTTCGTCAGATTACACCTACAAAATTACCAAATTACGACTCCGATGACTTCGGAAATGAGTACGAGAGTGACTTTGACGACAGCGATAACGACCCGAACTGGCATCCAGAGAAAAAGCGAAGACTACTCGTTTTCAGTTCCGATGATGGTGTTGAACCATTGCCAGATGATGACGACGATGACATATCTTTGCCTAACACACCAACCAATGCCGACGTACAGGTCACAAACCCAGATTCACCTAACACACCACGATTAACTGATGGCAAATCTAAACGATCAAGGCGTGGTAAACGAATTCCTTTACAATGGGATAGAAATGTAAACCAAATTCTTCGCATAAAAGGAAAATCTTACCGGGGTGTAAAACGTTCTGAAGACGGAAGATATTGTCAAGCGGCAGTTAAGCGTGAACGAAAACTTAAGGATAGAAAATGTTCTAAAGCTTGTGCCCTATCCAAAAGGTGTGGAGAATTTAGCGAAGAAGATAGATTGTCAATTTTGAATCGTTTCTGGGGTGAGCTAACTTGGAAACAGAAAAAAGTTTTCGTGGCAAATATGGTGGATCAGGTGAAGATGGTTGAAAGAAAGAAACGCGCAGAAGATAGTAGAAAGAAGAATTCTTATCGCTATCATTTGAAGAAAAATGATGCACGCACTGTGGTTTGTCGTAATGTCGATCTTCAAGATAAAACTGTGTATGAATGGGTGAAAAATGTTGATGATGGTATTCCAAAAGAACCAGCCATAAGGAAACCCCGAGAATCGACAATACAGGTTAATAAAGTCAACAAAGCGAAACAGTTTTTACAGGATCTACCTAAATTACCATCGCATTATTGTCGTTCTACGTCTAAGAAGAGTTACCTAGAACCAATATTTACCACCTTCTCTGAGCTGTTCAAAGTGTATGTTGATGATTGCAAGCAAGAAAACAAGCCATTTTTACGTCGAAAGGCGTTCCGTTCCCTATTTGATGATATGAGTCTGGCAATACATCGTCCCAAAAAAGATAAGTGCGATATATGTTCTGGTTTTGAAGTGGGTAACATTTCAGAAGAGGAATACAACCTTCATATTGCCCGCAAAATAGATGCCCGAAATGAGAAGATTCGTGATAAGCTTCGGGCTGAAACTGATGGCTCAGTTAAAGTCGTTTCTTTAGATTTGCAGTCCCTCCTGTTATGCCCATTACTCACTGCTAGCTCGATGTATTACAAAATCAAATTGGGGTGCCATAATTACACAATTTTTGATTTGGTAACTAAGGAAGCAATGAATTACTTTGGCATGAAGGTATTGGTGATTTGAATGGTAGTACGTTTGCGTCTTGTTTAGCTGACTACATTCTTGGTTTGGATCCGAACATTAGAGAACTCATCATCGTCAGCGACGGATGTACATATCAAAACAGAAACACAATATTATCAAATATGTTACTGAAACTTGCAACAGAAAAGGCAATAAAGATCAACCAAAAGTATCTCGAAAAGGGCCACACACAGATGGAGTGTGACTCTGTTCATAGCACGATCGAGAGAAGACTACGCGGAAAACCCATTTATATACCCCAGAATTACGTTGATTTAATCCGAACAGCTCGAGTAAATCCTCCCTATAAATTGAAGTATCTTACATTTGATTTTTTCAAAAACTTAATTTGCTAGGGTTTTACACATCTATTCGACCAGGTACTCGTGTTGGCGATCCTGTTGTGACGGATATTCATGTTTTATCATACAAGGATGGCACTATACAATACAAATTGAAGTTTTCCGATGAGTTCGAAGATCTTCCAAGACGGAATAAGAAATGCTCTCCTATTGTTGATGATCCGATAATATTAAACAATCTTTATATAGAGCCTTTAAAAATCAAATCAATTAAGTTCAATCATCTTCAAGAACTTAAGAAAGTAATACCACCTGATTATCACCCATTTTATGACAATTTACATCATGAATGAACATTCGTGTGAGGCATAATAGTCATTTATTACAGATTAGTTTATTTTTAGGCCATTCTAGAAACCATATATTTCGTAATTTCTGTATATAGGTTTAGAGGTATCATTTAGATGACCGGTTTCCATTTTTGTGTTTACTGATACAATATTTCTTTTGAAAATAAAGACTGTAATATGATTGAATTTAAGCCTTATTACATTCATCAAAAAATCGTATATCCAATTTACGCCCAAGAAAAATCAATAGTTTGATGTTAAAATTTCGTATATTGCCTTATGACGTCACAGTTTATGCGGCAGATCTTTTGGTGGTACTGATCAATTCCAGACTAATTTAATGACTTATATACGAAAATATTTAAAGATACGATAATTTCCAAAGAATTGGTGAAGTTTTTTGTTCTTCCTGTATAATTTTTATTATCCCGTATATGACGATATACGACATTTTGAAAGCACAGCGACGATATCTAATATTATTAATCATTGTATCAGTGGGTACCCTTTCTTTCATATCTCCCCTTATATCTTATATTATTGATCATTGTTTCAGAGAGTAGGCTGTCCTTCTTATATCTCCTTAAATCTAATACTATTGATCATTTTACAGACAGTAGACTGCCCTTCAAATCCCTCAATATATCTAATATTATTAATCATTGTATCAGAGGGTACCCTTTCTTTCATATCTCTCCTTATATCTTATATTATTGATCATTGTTTCAGAGAGTAGACTGTCCTCCATATCTCTCCTTATATGTAGTATTATTAATAGTTGAATCAGAACATCATTCATACCTGTCAGTATATCTAATATTATTCATCATTAATCATTGTATCAGAGAGTAGACCGTCCTTCATTATCTCTAAGTATTCTAATATTATTAATTTTTGTATCAGAGGGTAGACCGTCCTTCATTATTTCTAAGTATTCTAATATTATTAATTTTTGTATCAGAGGGTAGACCGTCCTTCATTATTTCTAAGTATTCTAATATTATTAATTTTTGTATCAGAGGGTAGACCGTCCTTCATTATCTCTAAGTATTCTAATATTATTAATTTTTGTATCAGAGGGTAGACCGTCCTTCATTATCTCTAAGTATTCTAATATTATTAATTTTTGTATCAGAGGGTAGACCGTCCTTCATTATTTCTAAGTATTCTAATATTATTAATTTTTGTATTTTGTATTATTACTGTCCTCCATCTCTCTTTATATCTAATACTATTGACCATTGTATCAGAGGGTAGACCGTACTTTCTCCATATCTCTTCTTTTATCTAATACTATTGATCATTCAACATTGTATCAGAGGACAGACCTTTCTAAATATCTCTTTCAAAAATGTCGGGTATGTCATCATGTGTTCACTCAACTGACTGAGTTTTGGTAGTTTGTTTTCCGTTTCTGTTTGTAGATTTGTGTTAAGCTATGTGCGATTGTCATACTCGTTTACATAGTACTTATCTTGTGTCACCCATTTTATTACAGAATACAGGTATATAAAAAGTATCAATTGGTTTTTACAATATCAATATTTAAATCAATCTTTATTAAATCATTGAATTCTTGTCGATTCTTACTTCATTACACTTTACACTCAAAATTAATTTGATAATTAGAGAGCACATTATATAATATTAAATTATTGACAAGGACGTCAAATTATTTTGCTCTTAATACATTTCAAATTACTCCAAAGTAGACTTACTTTCCTTCTTTGCAATTGCTAATTGAACAATGCGAAACAGCACAATTTTAATTATGACTTGCACAACCTGAACTTAAATCACGGTCGTGGCCAATAAGGTATCAATGAATTACAGGCAGACCTGGTATAATTGATTTATCATTCAAAGCAATTTTGGTAACGAATATCAAATTATATCTTCCTTTTAGAGAAAGGCTGCAGCAACATTTTCTGACAAAATATTTTCGGCCGGCGGTTGGGCACAATTCACAGGTAAAAACTGGTCCCGTAACATAGGAGGTGGAAATTTCTTCTTTATTCTCGTCCTTCGTTCAACAAATTTTGGTTCCCAACGTGTGCTTTAAGTCAAATGAGTTTTGAACAAAAACAATGTCTACACCTCGAAATTAATCTCATCCAACGAGTGAACATTAAACGGTAATTCAATTAACAAAGTAGTAATGCCTACCCCATCATGAGTTGGTTTGAGTAGGCCTATGCAGGGGCTTAACATAGCCTACAGTGCCTTTGGTTTTGAAATATGTTTTCCAATGAAGAAAACTGAGTGGCTCAGTGAGTAAGACGCTTGCTCGCTTGCCTGAAGATCCAGGGATAGGTCGAGATAATACCTTCCGATTTCCCCTGTCAGTAATGCAGGTAAAGACATGGAAAAAGCGTCTAGTCGTTCAGATGGGACAATAAGCCGTGGCCCCGTGTGCTATAGGCTGTGCTATAAAGATCCTTCGACAGTTGGAAATCGAAAAAGACCAGAATGATGCCGCTGTCCTGGCAAAATTTCCGTCATTGCGCCGCACATGGTGTTGCCCGTCTTCATTAGCCAACATGATGCAGAAAGGTATATGACGTAAAACTCTACTATACAGTTATTAAATTTATTGCCTTCTTTACTCAAAATAGAAAATTGAAAAAAAAATTTCTGTCGAAAAATTTTAGATTGAGCATTAGTTTTAAAGTTTCTATTTACCCTCAACTTATGTGGATAGAGGTCACTGCAGAAATTGCAAAAAACATGACAGCACCCAGTCCATTCAGAATCAGATAAATTTTTCTCAACATTTCTCATTACTACTCCGAAAATACCTATGTCGACTGCATAAATCAATATACTAATGAACTAGAACCTTATAAAGAATGATAGAAACTATGTTTATAAATGGGTTTCCTTATTTTTTTAGTGTCAAATTAAGCAAACTATTTGATTAAATGGTGTTTCTAATCCATTCTCATGCATTCTTAATCATATCATTATGTTCTTATTGTATATAATTACGAGTTTTAACCAATAATAAATGTCCATGCACGTACAATCTGGATAAACAAAAAAAGACTTTTTGACCTTTCATGATCAGTCACTCATTGGAATTCTACTTGTAATTCTCTTCTAATTTAGCTAATTATGAATTAATTATGGACATGTGAGGCAAACTGTTATTTTTATACGCCCACATGAAATGGGGGGGCGTATATTGCCGTCACCCATGTCCGTCCGCCCGTCGGTCCACAATTGCTCGTAAACACTCTACAAGACGCAATTTTTGACGGATTTTGACAAAACTTGGTGTGAGTGTTCGTAATCACCCAAGGATGAACCCTATGGAAAATCAGAAGAATCGAAAAATATTTAGTATTAGTTATGGCCCTGAGTCTGGCATGGTGGTATTGACAGATTTTGACGATGGTGTGAGTGTTTGTAATCACCTAAGGATGAAAATGTGTTCGAGTAAAAAAAAAATAGCTTGCCAGTCTTTGGTGACTTGATAATGAAGTTATAAAGATTGAAATAATCTTAAAATTATTTATAAGTCAAGGCAAAACCTCAAAAACACTTACATCAAATTATCATCGAAATTAAAAAATGAACAAGGTCTCATCGACGTACACGGGGCATTTACTCTGAAACCGTTCATCGGATTAATACCAATTTCGAACATCAATATGTACATGCATACCGAGTTTCATTAAGATACAAGTCAAATTTGACGCGTTTATATTAAGTCAGGGGCAATAACTCTAACATCCAATCCGATAAAAATTTCGAATTTGACTGAGATCTGATCAATATATACACGCGTTTTTACAAAAGTGAAGGGCAATAACTCTGAAACCGATCATTCGATTATTACCATTTTCGATTTAGACCAGGATCTGATCAATATATACATGTATACCAAGTTTCATCAAGATCAAATAAAAACTGTAGTCTCTATCATGCCTAAAAGCCAAATTTGAAGTCAAGGGCAATAACTCTGAAACCATTCATCTGATTATTACCATTTTCGAACTTTCGAGATCTCATCCATATATACATGCATACCAAGTTTCATCAAGATCGAATAAAAACTGTAATGCCAATCAATATAGAGATTAAAAGGAACAATAGATAAATCTCTATATTGTTTCTTGTTGGTATATATTTTGTTATGTTTTATTCTCTTGCCATTACATCTGATGACGACACGTGTATATTGTGTTGAAACGTTATGTGCCCAACCTTATTAAAAAAAGTATGTTATATTCCATAATATTGTCTTGTGTTTTGTTATATGTGCTCCTCGCTTCTATATGTCGTTCAAATCTTAGATAAAAAAAAGAGGTGAGCCTGGATAGTAAAAGTTCCAAACTGATACTGCAAGTAAAAATGTTGCGTGAAAGGTTTGGTAGTATAGTAAAAACTGAAACTTCTCTAGTTATAGATGAATCGATGATGCCCTTCAAAGGGCGGCATTCGCAGAAAAAATATATGTGAAAAAACCTGTCAAATGGGGATATAAGTTGTGGTGCAAATCAGGTATATATGATTTTGAAATCTGTGACAGCAGTGTTGCACTCCTTGAAGGGGTCAAGTTTGAAAGGTCGCTTAGAGAATAAGGGTTTTCAACTTGTTGTAAAAAAAAGCGACCACGACTGGTGGATGAAATTTGACTGATGATTTCGACTAATTGTGACTTCGGGGCCTACTAGCGTCGAGTAGTTTGCCTTAATTCATTTGTGGTAACAGCAAAATACTTAATTTCTATAAAAAAAAAACAATCTTTTAGTTAGACGGCATATTCAATACATTTTGTGGTTGGTATACTGTTACATCGTGATTTCCTTTAGCAATCAGAGGTGTTTCAACTGTATTCATCACATCACCATCATTTTATAAAGGTATCAATTAAGCTTTTTCAGTCATGAATTTTGTCGTCATGGGTCGAAAATTATTTTTGGCTATGTCTTCTCAAATTTGAATGGTAATGGTCATAAATGTCAAACTAAAAATGTGATGATGTTGTCCGGTATTTCCCAGTTTGGTTTTTTAAGCAGTGTCGCTACATATACGTTTCGACACATGGGTGCTACTTCTCTTTGATACCAAGATGTAGATTAGGTTAAATCTGCATTAAAAAGCTTTTAGTCTGGTCAGTCATCTATTCTAAAATAGCCTGAACTAATAAATCGCGCCTCTAATTTCAGCTTCAAGAAACATCTATGTAGGCATGGAGGTGTTATTCCAAAGAAAAACATTTTTAAACGTGACACGTGTCTCATGGCCGCGTGCTGTGACCTGGTTTTAATGTTTTATTATCTCTGTAGATTCAATTACTTATAAACTAAAGATTGAATAGAATCTCTATCAGATTAGTACAAGCTTTAGGCTATGAACGACGATAACATTAACACCACGAGATGTAGGTTGCGTTAAATCAATTTGACCAGAATTACCTACTGTTTTTGTCATGATCTTGTAGAAAAGATCACCCAAGTAATATTTTAGGAGGAGTGACCAGAAGCAAAGAAACTAAACTATTCTATAGAAAGAAGAATATAAGTATATCATTAAAATGTTCTTTATTGCTAAATGTATTTAACGGTGTCTTATGTTGCTTTGCTGTCCAAAGGAAGATTTACTACAAATCTTTAACAGCCTCCTCCACTTTCAAAATTTTTATCACTTTACATGATTGTGAAAATTTGTGACCCTTGCTTCGCCCCCTTTTTTTTCTAGAAACACCACTGTTACTAATTGATGTATCCTTACTTTGTTTTTACTGCAAAGTCTTGAAAATAGTGAGTTTAACCACTAAACTAGAAGATAAATTTTAATTGAAAAATATATAGGTTTTGTTTATTAAGTTTTCCAAAATAATCCATTGTATTTCTATAATGTACTTCTCATTTCTTAAAAGGATGGTTCGCCATTCTAAGGAGCTGATTTGAGTCTTGAATATTATGTAAATAGTATTCAGATGTTTCATCCTCTGAAATATACCTCAAATTTCACTTTCTTTTTCAATGTTTCTTTTCTCTATATATTGCGAAGTCACGTCATCTTTTTCATATTAAAACGCGTATAATTCTGGACACACATGAATTTGAAGGCTCAAATTTCGACGGTGAGCTGTGAACACTATAACTGGCTTAATACAATTCAAAATAAAACATTATAGGCCAAACTCCGATATGCATCCCTTATAGTATGCATGCAACCATCAGATCCACTATTGCTTGTAAAAATCATGTCACCAAATGTTGTGTGTGGGAAAGTGACATCAAAACCATCTCTCTATGTGGACGTATATTGTCGGCACCCCTGTCCGCCCGTCGGTCTGTCAACCGATTTTGATGCAACTTAAAATGGATGTTATTGGACCTAAATCGAAAGGTTTGAGAAAGTTTAGTTTACTTCTGATTAAATTTAAGGCTTTTTCAAGATTTAGGCCTCTTACGTCAGTTTTGAGGAGTTGTCGCCCTATACAGTAAGTGCTTCTATCAACATCAATTGCTCGTAAACACTCTAAAAACTAGATTTTTTGATGGAATCAAATGAAATTCGGTATGTGTAGACATATTCATAAAAAAAGATCAAGTTCGAATTTGAGCTATTTTCGACCGTAAGAAGCAGAGTTATTGCCTTTGCCCCAAAATCTTTAATATATACCATCTGCATGCCGCTTTGGGCGTATATGGCTGTGGTCCACTATCTTTGAATCATTGTACCTATAGTTTTCGATTTTGCCATGCTAATTTGGGAACGTGAACTTTTTTCTAATGGCGTTTATACAATGCGTGTCGATCACAATGAAATTAATGGCATATTCTACTCGTGTTAAAATATTGAAGAACTGTACCAAAACCTTGTTATTTGAATAAACTTTCCTTTAACAATAATCAATAATTAGTTCAATAATATTGACTAGGAATTTAATCACCTATAAAAACCGCCAGAATTTACAGATTGGATCAGATCGACCTTGCTGTCACGAGTCAAGTGTAGCAAGTATCTGTACTGTCCAAAAATCTGTATGAATATGGATTCCTATCGAAAATGTTTGTTTCTGGGTATGGTGCTTTTCTTGATGATATCTATCAACTACCACGTGCAATTAAGGTATCTTCCTCGGCAAACTGATAATGGAAATCTCGGGAAGCAAGAAAGTGGCAGAAAGATTCAACCAAAAAAGGAGATAGAAAAGGGGTGGAAATTTTTCGAGAGGAAGGAGAAGAATCAAAGAATTCACCAGACGAAAAAGTTTATGAATGATGGAGAAAGAACCGAAACAATGGATAGTGTGGTACCTTTGAGAATAAAGCGAAATGCTTTGACAAACAATTCTAAACTGTTAAATGTCAGCAACGCCGAGAATGGTACAATGAACGATATTGACATTGTCACTACTTCAGGTGTAATCGGATCGAACAGGTCACAAGACGAAAGAAGAGAGAATGATGTATCATCTATTATTAATGAAGGATTTGTGTCGAAGGAAACCTATGATGAAATTGAGAAAGTGACAAGATATCTGACATTTGTAACCCAGGTTCTCGTTGTTCTTGTATGTACAATAAATATCATTGTATTTTCCAGAAGGCCCATGAGAAGTCCTACAAGTGCGTATCTCATAGCACTCAACTCCACTGAACTGTTGTCTGTCACATCCGGAGTCATGACATCTGTAGTAGGTTTCATTTTTGGTGACAAAGCCTTTGTAAGCTATGGTTATTTATTCATGGGTCTTTATATGTCTAATTATTTTACTGTGGCAACTCGAAGATGTACATTTGTTTTCACATGCTTAGTAGCGGCTGAAAGATTTCTAGCAGTCGCTTTTCCACTGAAATCTAAACACATGAAGTTGGTAAGAAAACCTATCATCTTTATTTTAGCTACTGTGACCCTTTCTTTTGTGTTTCATTTATTTAGCGTTTTGAAATACAACCTTGTTCCATACCTCTCTCCAAACAGTAATGAAACATTTTGGAAATTTCAGTTTACGAAAATATTTCTAGAAAATAAAGCAAACATGGAATCATGGAGTATTGCCAGTAAAATAATTTTTGTTTATATTCAATTAATTGGATGTTTAATTTTAAATATTGGAATTGTTATTGCTCTTAAACGTCATAGAATGAATAGACTTAGATTGAATTCATCAGAGGATGTTTCTAAAGTAGCTCAAGAAAAACAAACAACCGTCACAATACTGGTATCAACTTTTGTTTTTGTTTTGTTGGCTTTACCAGTGAATACAAGTTCTGTCGTAGCCAATCTAGATAGCACTAATTATGGTCTGAACACCAAAAATCATTATCTGTTTTATGCTATTCTCCATTTAGGAGGTTGGTTTGAATTGCTCAGTGACTGTACAAATTTCATTTCCTATATTGTTTTAAGCACACAGTTTCGACTCACGTTTATAGATGTGTTTGGAAACTGTAGTTTTCTGGGATCATGGTTTAGCGAAGAAAGATACATTGCAACTACTAAGATCAGTACAATATCTAGTTCGAGGTAGAGCCGATTAAATAACTTAAACGAAATAATCATACGAAACACATTTCTTCTTCTCTAGATCATCCATTTTGCTGGCAATCCTTTTCCCCCATTACTCCAACAAATTTTCAATATGTTGCTCAAGCGAAGGCGGATTAAGTTGATAGTGTCAACGCACGTTAAAGCTTCCTGTTGTGTGAGTGCATTATTTAGTAAAGTACACAGTTGCTAATATTTAATAAGATAAATTTGAGAGCTATTTAACTTAAAAAGTTTGAATGTTCAGTACACATTGGGAATTGCGCGCAACCAGTGGATAAGTCCTGATATCCCATAGGAGAGATGTTAGTCACATTAAGAACTACAATTCAAATCAGAACAAGGTCATGTTAATTCCATTTCTTGAATTTAGTACGCTTGTTTGGAGTTTATCTTTTGTATTTTTGTTAAATTAGTGTCTATTTTGATGTAATAAACCTTCAAATGTATCTGACTTTTGTTAATATACCGTCACTCCTTGCAATGTTGGAACGAAACAAGAGACTATTTGAATGTAAACAACATTTGAAATTTTGAAACTAGAAGCTGAAACTTTTTTTCGTGTTCTACAATTGAACAGATGCATTGAGCACTATATTCTAACAGTGAAAATTTTTGTTATTGTGAAAACAAATTCATGTCCAAATGCAATATGGAATATGATATTTCAAAATGTTTACGTGATCGTCTAAATATAAATCTTTATGTCGATATAATATAGACTATGTCATATGTATTTTAATATCAGTATTTATAACTATCAAATGGTTTTGCTGTTGAATGAACATTGTCAGATTTTGCCAATGATTTGGAACGGATCAAACCCATGGCATGACTTGGTCAGAACAAAATCCATAACCATGTTTTTCTGTTGGTTGGCTTGTAGATGAATAGTTTTCAGCTAAACGATATCGCAGACTGGGTATTTGACGGTATTCGTGGTAGTTGGTTGTATGATCTGGATCTATTGGATGGTTTGGTACTGTTGGGTGTGGTTTTTGAGAAATCTTCATTACTGGTCAGCTCGGATGACATTGTGGCAACCTATGACATTGACCTATATAGTAGGTGTAGCAGACCATGGTAGTACTTCTCGCAAGGCGGCTTCACACTGTCCCGAAATGGTTCCGAGATGTTCAAATTCGATCCATATGGCCGCCGGTTTAGGTTTTCAGGCTCCGGCAGCTAATTCGTGACTAATGGAAAAATCTTTCATCCGAATTTAAATGAATAGTTTCCTGCTAACTGATATTGCAGACTGGTTAGTTGTTTAATTTGTGACTGATGGCAAAATGTTTGGCATGCCAAAAAATTTCCGTAGAACGTTGCGCATTTCATTTTCGGGTTGAATTCGTATGGCCAACGTGAGGGCATCTTGTCGTGTCATTGTCAGCTTTACTCACGAAGAAAACTAGAAGCTGTCCGATTGTCTTAGGAAGACCACACAACTACACGAAAGCGTCGCAATTCCGTCATGGATCCTCCGAGGATCCATCGTATTACAGTGCGATGTCATCACGATGGGATCACGGTGTCGATCAAGACTTTGAATTTGAAATGTACCCTCCCGGCGATCTCAGATAAGCAATGGATTTTCCGGAGCTCGTTGATTGCTAGTGGAAATTTCACTGTCTGCTCCCAGAGTTGACAAAACGTTTTATACTATCGGGAGTTCACGCAAAGCCTTCGTGACCAAGTTCGAACGCATGGTACTCCCATTATGACATGCCTTCTTCATGAGCCCAATCAGAAAAGTAGGATGTATAACTCCAAAATTCAATTTTTATATTTTTTTCGACATAATTAGTTCGACACTCGTACTGTGAACAACTAATTAGCTCTCTCTCTAGTCTGGATTGGTGAAATTGGATTAGCGGATTACTGTCAAGTATCAATTAAGTATAACTCAATTAACTTTTGACACCTGCCACTAATTTGTGAGTTCGTTCCTTTTTATTCTTTGCTTTTATCTTTTCTTTGGGCGGCCGACAATTTCTTTGGCGGAAGAAATTCAAGCTGTCCTACAAAGCTTTCACTAGGTTTCGTTTTGTTTCGTTGTTCTCTTTTCATTTTCATACTATCAATTTTTGCACAGTCTGCAAGGCATTCTTGATAGCTATCTCCAATCTGTCTTATTGTATTGTATCTTATATTTTGTATTTGTACTAATCAAACCTTCAATTTCAGTTAAAATGGCCTCCCAACAATCCACCAAGGTTAGCTATGCCGATATTGCGAGTCGGCCAGCTGCTACCATGCAACCCAGGGTAGCAAGGCCGGAGTTCTCCAACATCGTAATAGTGAAGCCAAGCGGGGGCAAAACTTTCGGCAGCACGAAGTCGAAGGTCATCGGCGACTTCATCCGGAAAGAGTGGAAGTATAGCTCTCTTCCGGAGGTCAAACATCTGGCCAACGGCAACGTGCGGCTGAACTTTGAGTTCCTGGCAATTGCGGTTTATGCTGCCAACCAAACCGCACTGTGTGGGATGAAGGTGGACTCGGCCATGTAGAGGGTTTATACCTCTACAAACCTCGGGAGGGCAAGTCCGTTAGGACTGTCCAATTAACATTTGCAAGCGGGAAAGTACCTAATGGTCCTCTTCCCCTTCTTTATTCCAGGTACCAGCTCCACCCTTACATCCCCAAGGTACGAAGATGCCAGAAGTGCCAGAAGTTGGGTCACCTAGAGAAGTTCTGCCACAACAAAGTTTGCTGCGAAAAGTGTGGAGAGGGGCACAGCACCAAGCTGTGTAAATCCAAGAAGGTACTGTGTGTGAATTGTCGGAGTGATAACCACTCCAGCAACTCCGCACAGTGCCCTTCGTTCCTGTCGAGAAGAGCGGAAATAAGGATACAACACGCCTACAAGGTATCCTCCCAAGAAGCTCGCCATCACGTCTCGGCCAACACGGTGCCCGCTGCCCCCAAGCCCGTGGTCGAATGCCCCAAACCTGCCCCGGCTCAAACTCCGAAAGGATTCACACCGGAGTTCAAGGACGAGTCTAAATTTTTTGATTTCTGTTGTAGGTTGGTTGCAGTAGCAATTAGTTCCAGATCCAAGGCTGGTGAAATCAATCCAAAGGACGTCATGGACGCAGTATCAAAAGTATGTGCCGACAATGTCACGAATCTACAACCACCAAATAAGGATACCAAACCAAAGAGGAAGAGATCCAGCACGGATGTTCCGAAGACTGACGTAGTGGGTCAATCAGTGGAAACGCCAAGAAAAGTAAAGGCGGTATCCACGAGTGGCCAACCTCGTCAGTCAAGGAGCATCTGCAGAAGTACAGGCTCCAGACCCGTGACTGAGCGCTCTAGAAGCACTTCGCTAGCTAGACCACTGCCCACTGGCTCAGTAACGGAAATGGACGTAGAGGTTTTTACGGCATCCCAAACCCCATGCTAAAACCATACTGATCCATAAAGTCATTAATTATTTTACATTCAATTTCAGGTTCATACAGCTGAACATCAATGGTTTGAACGTACCTGAACGGAAGACCCAACTGGTACAGCTACTACAAAGGAAGCAGTATGATGCCGTTTTTCTCCAAGAGTCCAAGCTCGGTTCAAGGAATAAAGACCCTATCATCAATGGTTATACTTTGATCAGATTAAACAGACCTAATGCTCTCAACCATCGAAGTGGTGGGGGTCTGGCCATCTACATCAAAAATGGTATATCCCATAGTGAGGCTCCTCTGGAGGCACAGGCGGTATCCTTTACCGACAAGTCAAAGGTTTTTTCTATCGTTAATATTTATCGACCCGAAGTCAAAGGCAAACCTCAACGATTCAGTGAATATCAGTATGTTTACGATCAGTTGCCCGGGACCGACAATATTGTGCTTGGTGATTTTAACGCCAAACACGTATTGTGGGGCTCGCCAACAACTGACACTAATGGTAGACATGTTGCTGAGTTCATTGAGGCCAATGACCTGGTTAGCATAAATGATGGTAGCATTACTTATGTTGGTGCAATTGCTCCTCTTGGTTCGCATCTCGATCTCACATTAGTAAGCAGTCGGTTAGCTAAAGACTGTACGTGGGAAGCAACCTGTGAGACCCTTGGAAGTGACCATGTTGTCATTGAAATCACGCTGTCACGCAATGTTGTGAAGGAGGAAGTCATGG
>NW_008708133.1:1617962-1620031 GCF_000327385.1 Lottia gigantea | reverse complement strand
TCTCAGCGAGAAGCACTCGTTGGAGAATGGCACCCCGCAAGGCTCTGTTATTAGCCCAACCCTCTTCAGCATTATGATCAATGATCTGGCCCTGGATTATGTAAAGCATATAGAGCTCTCGGTTAGCACGGCTCTATATGCAGATGACAGTTCGATATGGACTGGTCACAATGCAAATGCAAACTGCTCTGAACCAAGTTGCTAAATGGGCAAACGACTGGGGCTTCATTATTTCGGAAGCTAAAACCGTCGGTTTGTTCTGCAGCAGAAAGAAAGATCACGACAGTATTGACCTTAGACTGAATGGTGTGAAGATTAAGCATGAGAATTCAGTAAGGTTCCTGGGAGTACACTTTGACAGGTGTCTGACTTGGAGTACGCACATTGACTATATCTGTAACCGGTCTACAAAAATCTTAAATGTTATGCGTTATGTTTCAGGTACCACATGGGGAGCAAACAGAGAAACTCTAATGATGATGTACAGGTCACTGGTTCGTTCAGTTATTGATTATGGTTGTATTGCCTATGGTAAAGCAAGTGATACTCAACTGAAGAAACTCGACGTTCTACACATGAAAGCTATACGTATTGCCACCAGGGCAGCTGTAGGTACGAAGAATGAGGCGCTACTTCAGGAGGTGGGAGAGAAACCAAACCATCCATGTGTAGCCATCTGCAAAGTGGCAACCAGACTCCGAACCAACAACGTACTACGAGACCATCAGTTCAACGCCATTAAATGTCGTTGCGGCCACGTTGCCACAAGGTCGCATGTCCTCATTCAATGCACTGAACTGAAACCCGCTCGTAAGCCACTACTAGAGTACCTGGAAACCAACGGCATACCACTAACCATACAGAATGTTTTGGCTCCACCCACGGACCACTGGTATACGATAATGGAACTAGTCTTCCATTTTATAACCAAATCTGTCTTGAACAGATAGGCTAAGTTTTTTTTTACTCAAAGTTTCTTAACACTCTTTAATTATATCCAATCAATTTAACAAGTTTCATTGCAGAAACATTAGAGAACATCTCTCCCCCCCTTTTGTGAAAGCTTCCTCCCCCCCCCCCCCTTTCCTCCCTCTTTTTCTCACTTTCTTTTTTTTCTTTTTTTTTCAGGTCTTCGAGTTTTCCAACAGATAACAGATAATCTAACCAAACCAAACCAACGACTACCATTCGACTACCAATCAACAAGAAATACCATGATCAGAACGAGTTTGGAAGAATGAAGGAGACCGAGTAACTCACGCCACACCATCCAGGGCCGAGTTTCACCGCCATGTCATTCGACCCGACCAGATCTAACGAAGAATCAACAACCAAACCAACAACACCGAACCATCCAATTTGATCCAATCCAACTACCAACTACTACGACTACCAACAACTACCTAGTTTGCGATATCAGCACCCGCTGGAAGCGAACGTTAACTTGTCATCTACCTACCTACCTTTATATTTTGTATGAACACCAATATTTTTTTATTTTCGATTTTAATATCGGAAGAATATGAAGCCTGCATTAAGAGGAGTCCACAACAATACAACTTTTACTCTCGATTTTATCATGCTTTGGACGATGTTTTGATATAAGGAATTGTCTTGCTAGTACGGATTTTATTCCTATCATCAAACAGAGACTGGGATAACCATCACTTGCTTTTCCTGTGTCAGTAAGGTCGTTTGGGCTGGCATGGAAAATCCGCCAAGTGGTTCACATGAGAAATTAACCGACAGTTGATCCTCAATGCTGCCACGATCCTGGCAATATGTCTATTTGGGCGGATGTCGGCTGGTGTAGAGACAGAGAAAATAGGCTCTGATCTCGCATCGGCCATTTAAAACTACGTTCAAACAGTTCAAAGATCAAAGAGTCACATGATAGTAACAAAACGAAAGTTGCAGTAATGCTTTATATTGCCAATTCAATCAATTTCTGTATATTATATAAAGTATTCCTAGTTTTTCCAAAATCTTCAATTCCTGAAATTTCGATACAATTTTGACTTTGAAATTAATACCATATAATTTATCATAAGTAGTGTTAAAGGGATGAA
>NW_008708133.1:1562840-1617912 GCF_000327385.1 Lottia gigantea | reverse complement strand
TTCTAAATTTTAATGTGTATCGAGGACACTATTAGCATTAATTTTGTCATATAGTTCTTGTCATTTTATATAAAGGTATTTTAGCTAACGCATTAATTTATTTAAAACAGTTTTATCCTAGGCATGTTTTCATTCAAAAGTTTATTTTACCCTCATGTTTTATAAATATCACACTTGATAATTCAATCGATATTGAATTTTCATAATCTTTCTTTTTTAATGTAAATATACCTTATATATATATATTTTAAATGCTTTTATAATACCCATCATAACTCATCAGTATGGACTAATCTCTGTAGCCTAAAACAGTAGTATACATTCCTTTATATGTTGAGTCAACACTAGCAGACGACGCCCTAGTTATTACTACTATTTTTATACAAATATCCCTATGGATCTTTACATTTTTCCAAATTCTTAATTTTTTATTCTAAGGTAAACTTCATACGAAAATGTCATAGCTAGTGTTCACAATCTGAAGCCTTACAGTAACATTATTTAAATTTTTATTTAGTCTTTACTGTTTTATCTCCAATATGGAGACCTTTTTGTATTATAATATGTATTGTACTGTATTATTTATAGTGGATAAATATTTACAAGATAAAAAAAAAAAAAAAAAAATAGCATCAATTTGCAGCATTTCAGATTTCTGTGGTTCCTACAATTCCACTAAAACTAAGTGTTTGATAACCTCACTAATCGTGAAGAGCCTTATGTGATAAAGCTTATATTTTGCGATTAGTGACGTCAGCAAACACTTAGTTTGAGTGGAATTGCAGTAACAACAGACGTCTGATTGAAAATAGGAGTGGTGCAAATTGATACTATGACTGTCAGAAAACCTCTTTACAATCACTTCAAGGTGAAATGAGAATACATGTACATGAAAAACTCATAGAAGTTCCGAAGCAAAAGGACTTTTCATTTCAAAGCGATGATTAACTTAATAATGTTAAATTAATTTTAAAAGAATGACAATTTTCAGGTGGTATCAACTTAGTCAAGTTTTTTTTCCATAATGACGGCATTCACAGGTGCCAATTGCCTGAAGACTAGAGGGACTAAAGGATCTGAACTTATTACTTAATACATTTTATTCAACAACAATAACAGTACATCACAAATAATAACAACTAAATAAATCAGTAAATAAACAATACTTGTACGTGAAAGAAAGAAACATTATATTGCAAGACAAGTAACTGAGATGGATTCGAGAACAAAATACCTGATTCTTCAAGAAAGACACTTACAGTCATTATACTAGATATTACTTGAGCCATGGGTTTTCAAACGGGGTAATTACTCTCAGAACGTAATTTTGAAATTTTGGAGGGTTACTGTGTAGTCTAGCATAAAATTTATCGTCCAATTATACTTCAAGTGGTTCTATTCAACCAGGCTATATTCTCCGACATGGAAACAATTTCAGGGAACAACTAAGAGAAAATAAGGAAATAGTAAGGATTCATACGGGGACGGGGGTAAAAGAATCTTTCAAGGAGTCTGAATAGAAATACATAGATTGAAAACCTCTGCCTTAAAGGAACATACGTTTGACCAATTTTTAATCTAGTCTTAGAAACGAGAATTTATTACCAGTAATAGTGTTCATATTTAGCCTTCAAATGCATATGTGTCAAGAATTATCCGCGTCGAATTGTTAAAATGACTACTAATCATTTCTTGAGACCCTGTCATATTTGGTAAAGACATATAAAGAAAAAAAGTGAAATGTTTAGTTTGAGATAATTTTGAGACTATTTACATATTTATGTTCAAGACCCAAATCAACCCAAAAATGGCGCATCTGTCCCTTTAGCGATTTTGAAATCCTTAAACAGCCGGAAACAAGATCAGTAAATCGGTGGAAATATGAAAAGCTTTGTACTAACTTCAGAACATATTCTTCTAAAAATTTAATCAATGAACAGGGGAATAATTTTTACCAACCATATAGGACTACTTTCTACTTATCTGATATGACACTATTCCCATAGTGTCAGTGTGAACTTTGACTCACTACTGATAGACCGTATTGACACGTTCGTGTAGAATTATAGTCGATAGATTCTGTTCGTTCTAACGGTGTGCTGAAACATCGACAAATTACCTGAGCAAACGTCTTCCTGAATCGAGAACTCAAGGCAATGTAAAACATAAAATTAGTGCAGTCGCTGAGTAATTCGAACCATCCACCAATATGCATTAGAAAATAAAATAAATAGTGATTCTTAGTATTAATACCATAATTAATACGATTTAGATTGGCTACAACAGAACTTGTATTCACTGGTAAAGCCAACAAAACAAAAACAAAAGTTGATACCAGTATTGTGACGGTTGTTTGTTTTTCTTGAGCTACTTTAGAAACATCCTCTGATGAATTCAATCTAAGTCTATTCATTCTATGACGTTTAAGAGCAATAACAATTCCAATATTTAAAATTAAACATCCAATTAATTGAATATAAACAAAAATTATTTTACTGGCAATACTCCAAGATTCCATGTTTGCTTTATTTTCTAGAAATCTTTTCGTAAACTGAAATTTCCAAAATGTTTCATTACTGATGCCGACTTGAAATGGGATTATGTCATACTTTAACACGCTAAATATATGAAAGATAAACGACAGTACAGCGATTGTTACAATAAACAATATAGGTTTTCTTACCAATTTAAAGTGTTTAGATTTCAGTGGAAAGGCGACAGCTAGAAATCTTTCGGCCGCAACTAAGCATGTGAGAACAAACGTACATCTTCGAGTTGCCACAGTAAAATAATTGGAAATATAGAGACCAATAAATAAATAGTTATAACTGAAAAAAGCTTTGTCCCCAAATATAAATCCTGCAATAGTTAAAAAGGAGCCACTTACGATAGTGAATATCTGAGATATGTTAACAGCAATGAGGTATGAACTAGTGGGACTCCTCATGGTGTGTCTTGAAAACACAATAATGTTAAAACAGACTAAAACAACTGCAATTATTTGTGTTACATAGGTCATGTATCTCACCGTTCTCTCCAATTTGTCGTAAGTTGTTTTTGAGATTAGTCCTGTATTAATTACAGATACCATTCCTGATTTAGCTGCTGGTGTGTATGTTTCTGGATCAGTTGAGTTGATACGAAGAGAAATATTAGAGTTCACGATAGTTTGGTTAATATCTTGTTCATCACCATCAACAAATTTCAGACTGTTACTATCTACAGCCGAAATAACACGTTCTGTTGTATTCGTTTTTTTCGTGTCACGCTTTGGTCTTTGTATTATTTCATCTTCGCCATATCCACCTTCAGAGATTTCGGCAAAACTGCTAGTTTCCTGTTTGAAAGGCATTTCAACTTCTATGTTTCGAATTCTGACTGTATTGGCACCACTATCTCGAACTCCTTCATATGACACTGTTGTTTTAGCATTATCAACTTTTCTTGAATACAAAATTTTGTACTTGTGAAACAGCAGTTGCGTGGTTACTACATCATTGTAAATTGTGCATATCAAAATGGTATAGCTGAGAATATGTCTTGCTAATGAAAACATTTTGAAAGGTGGAGTGACAGAAAATATTTTTGTAAATAAATTTATATGATATATTATAATCGATAAAGAAATTGAAGCTTGTTGGAAATGGACGTTTGGAGTGACATCTACTTCCAGTGGGAGGAAACATTCGTGTACAAGATATATTTCTTATTAAAGGAGCAATTTGATTAAAGTTCGATACCAGGAAACTAAAGCACATTTGATATTATATTACTAGTCATGCACAGTGACGTTTCTACCAGGGAGGGGGGAAATTCGAATATGTAAATAATATAAAGGTTATACATAAAAAGTCTTCAGAACAGTTCATAAGTTGGACGTCATAGAAGACAACAAAATTTCTATCAGGAAATCCAAGTCCATATCTGTAGTATCATACTTTTCAAAGGAAATAAAACTTTTATCTAGACGGAGTTCTGTCTTTTTAGGTTTGGTGGAATCTTTCCAGATTCTTGATACCTAGCAGTATTTTCCGCTGTGAATCCATGTGTTCTTGATACTTAGCCTATACTTGTTTCTCCTATAGGGTGGGGTGCTGGAAGAGGAAAACTCGTGCTTATTTCAGTTCCTACAGCTTAAATGATGCCATTGACCCTTGTGCGCAGTAAAATACACATAATTTGAAACAATGTAGACAGATTGCTTCAGTGAGAAGGTGAAAATGGGCATAAAATCAGCATTTCCATTTTCCTGTAGATTTTGTCTGTTTTAACTTTAACGATCAAAATCAGTAAAAACTTAAAACATTATTTCAAATTTGACTGCAATGTTAAGTGCTCATGTAATATTAAATTAATAAATTGATTTGCCAGATTTAATATTTTTTAGAGCTTGGCGAAAATTAAAGCTGGCAACTCATTTCATAAATTTCATATTACATAAGCACACGTTTAAGGTACCCTAATTATGATCAACCCAAGGACAATCTAAGAATATTCTTTAAAAACAAACAAGAATGAAATTATGATGATCATGAGTAGTTATTAAATATCAAACCATAGTGATTTAATTATAGTTATTGAAAACCTATAAAACAAGCTATATATTTAACTTTTTAGTTAAGAAAGTAGACTGATTTGAAGAAATAAAGATAATTGACCACGTCCAGATGAGCCTACTTCCGAATGCGGTTTGGAAAACGAAATACTTTATACAAGTTTTATGCAGTGGCATTTCTACGGCGGGGAGGCCCCCACAGAAAAGAGGCTGGCGCGGCATTGAATTTCCCCCACCCCAGCACTTTCAAATTTTTGGGGTTTCTGTACGGCTCCCACAAATAGTTTCGGAGTATTGGTTGACGAGTGTGACGATCTCGAATATTCTGTATTATTTTAGAAGCCCACACTTCGCAGTTTTCCAGACATTATAAGACGTTTTAGAACCTATCAACTGTATACATATTGCTATTCAAACAGAAGGCAGTCGATTGAATTAGCTGGTTTTAGGAGTACACCAAAATATTTCCCTCATATTTTTACATGCCCACATAGATATGTGCCTATGTCCGTTCGTATGACCCATTTATAGCAATATATAGATGAACTTTTTTTGTGATGCCATTTACCAAGTAAGATGTAAACAAATTGACAGCTTCAGGTTAGTGTGTAAGTTATTTTTATCTATAGCTCTTAAATTAAAACAAATGTAGAGCCAAAAGACACGATAGAAGCTACAGATCATGATGAAACTTGGTATGTTATATTGATGATATCTCAGTTGTGAATAGTTTTGACAAGTTGTTGTTATTATCTGCCATCTTCATAGCCCAATCAGGTAAACAAAAGTCATGGTCGGAAACCAGAATTCTATCGGTGTATAATATGAAACTAGAAGCGAATTTGAATTTCAGGGTGGGCTGCTCCTAAAATACTTATAGCATATTGAAGATGAACCTTATAGATATTTGTTTAAGTGAGGTGTGTGAGGGTGTGTAGGCCCATAGCCTTTTTGGTGAGCTTATTAAAGTCCACGTTAGTGCAAGTTCATATCAAATATAAATTGTTATATAAAGATAATTTCTATTATCAGTCCTACATTTGCGTACCTTTTATCAAGTTTCCTTCCTTGGCTAATGGTCTGTCTGTTATTGTCTTTTCTTACTAATCCTTGAAGTAATTTAACTCATCAATAATTGCCAATAAAATGCACGGAAGTCTAATGAGATGATAATTGGTTAAAGTCGATAACTAATCCTTGTCTGTCATAATTTATCTTGAGTACTGTTTGAATTGGGTTTTACGCCAACAAATAGGTGCTCAATGTTTGTTTTTCATCAACCCTTCCTCTCAGTACCACCAGAAGTTTTAGACTTAGCTTATTAAATTAAACACAGACGAATGGCAGGGTGACTGGTCGACCATATAAATTTTGTAAACCTTTACAATGTTCATGCTAATATTGTCCTTAAATGCAATGTGCACGCTTAACGATCAGCCCTAGATATATTTATCTAACACAACAATGGCTATAAACTATGAAACAAAGGGGATTTTATATTTTTCATTTTGTTCATTTTCTTTCTTTCATAAGCAGAATTATTTCTAAATCGCTAGCTTATGTTATCGTATATATGTATAAATGTTTTTTATTAGTATTTGACTTCTAAACTAAACGGTCGTCGTTATCACGTTCAAGTCTCGTTATTTTAAGATTATATTAGGGGAATTATACCTATATTGGACCTATCTTTAATTGGACCAGCCCTTTATCTCCGAACATAATTGGTGCGACACGGTCACGTGATGCATGACGTTTGCTCTGACCTAGTTCAGTTCCCGCAAGGTTACAACAGTGAGTTGAACCAATTTTTACTCTCTTTTTTTTATAATTTTTTAGCTCCTTTGTTGGTGTGATGTTTATATGTCTGTTTAGCAATCCACATATTATCCATACATATGTTGTTCGGGTGGTTTTCTTCTCGTATGTAAGTGTGTCGATTTAAGGCAAATTTCGCGCGTTCAAGAGAAATAACTCCATGAATGTAAAACCTCGATTGCCCGAATTTGGACCACTCAAGATTTCATAAATTGGATCAGTGGTCAATATGGGGATTTGTGGTCCAATATCAGTACATGCTAACATATTTATATCTAACCGCCGTATCTATCATTCAACTTCTTATTTTTTTCAGAGAAATACCAAAACATCACTCAAGATCGGCATACGAACTATGGTCAGAAGAAGATTTATATCGGGCAATAACATCTTTACGCTGGTTTGAACGCCACTGTCAAACATTATGGAGTACCGAAGGCAACTCTTAAGCGGCACTTGGATTCCACCAACAAATACGCAAATGGGCCTGTAAAAGTTTTCGGCAGACCAACCACATTACCTGAAGAATTGGAAGGTATGTTTGTAGAGCATGTCATGTCCTTAGAAAGTATGCTGATAGGTATGACGAGAAAGGACCTGATGGGAATGGCCTACAAGAAATCGGCAAGTATCCATTGGTACAAGGATTTTATGAAGAGGCATGCGTAGTTAAGCTTACGACAAGCTGAGGCAACATCCATAGCCAGAGCTAGATGCTTTAACAAAGAAAACGTTATGGAATTGTATCTAAAACTGCAAGATTTGATTGATAAACATGAACTTACTGCGGATGACATTATGAATATGGATGAATCGGGTACTCAAACTGTATAAAAGCCGGGTAAGGTAATTGCTCAAAAAAAAGAAGCAAAAACCAGGTTGGGTCATTAACAAGCGGCGAACGCGGTTTGACAACGACCGTAGTCTGTTGCATGGGGGCAAATGGGACGTTTATCCAACCATGTTCATTTTCAAAAGGAAAAGGATGATCGAAATTCTTAAGTCTGGTGCACCAATGGGGAGTTTGGTTACAAATAACGAAACTGGGTATATGACCAAAGAGTTTTTCGTTAAATGGCTGTATCATTTTGTGTCTTTCAAAAGATGTTCCAAAGAAAGACCTTGCCTTCTGATTTTGGATAGACACTCCATCCACACTAAAAAAATCGAAGCCATAGAATATGCTAGAAAACAAAGCGTTATAATTTTATCATTACCACCTCGTACTACTCACAGACTTCAACCTTTGGATAGGGTGTTTTATAAGCCACTTATGACCTACTACAACCAGGAAATGGATCATTGGCTTCGAACTAAAAAAAAAACCTCAGTATCTGTGTACGCTGTTTGTCGCATAATTGATAAAGCATATATCTGGGCTGCATCTTTGTCTACTGCTATAAATGGATTCAAATGCTGTGGAATTTGGACATTCAATCCAAATGTGTGGAGTAACGGAGACTTTGCTGCCGCGGAGAGATTTGTCTATACGGAATCGGATGATAATGTCGTGAATGATGGAGGAAACATACATCTACTGGAGAAATCGGGTAACATTGAACCTGAACATGAACAAGAATAGTTGAAGTTGAAGTAGATGATTTACCATCAGCAACAACTTCACCTTCAAATGTGCCACAAGACAGCCCCGATTTCAAGTCCAATGGTGCCAAATTTCTACCTTCTATGAAATCAATTCAAACTAACCCAGATGGCAGATGTTTTTCAGATCTGTTGCTATTCATCTCAATCAAGAACTCCAGAGCCAACCTAGAGATAGCAATGGAACTGTCACAGATATTAAACTGCGAATTAGTGAAATGAATGCTGCAGATAATTTACGAGCGCAAGTCATAGGACATATGTTGTATAATTTTCATCTTTATCAAAATGTAGACAAAACTTCTGTAAATGCAGATCTTCCAACTGGTAGGTCTATTTCATATAATTCAATCCATGATACAATTGTATTTTAATCCAAGTGAGGGATCGGTGAGTTAGAAATTCGTGCCACTGTAAGATGTCTCCAGAAACAGATACATGTGTATGTCGGCGAAAGCATACTGAAGTTTGGAGAAGATTTCACTGTCGACAAGAATGTTATTTGCATATCTTATTCTTATAACCAACTCACGAAAGATGTTGGCCATTATGATGCCATAGTCTTGCGTTCTACAGATGAGAGCTCTTAATACTCTCTTAACTACGTTACACCTGCGATGATATCGCCAATCTCAAAAGTGACAAAACCAAAGTCAAATAGAAAGGTATCGAAATCAGAGGTCAATACATCAAGTCTGTATAAGAGCACTTTACTAGAGTCCAAGGTGAAAACAACCAAAACAAAATCTACATATAAAACCAAATCTCCTTCAAGAAAACCACAAGTTAAAAGAAAACGTGCAACTTCCAAGCCTTTACCCACCGAATGCATGGATGTTCAAGACGACTCTTATAGTGACCCTGGTATTGCCTTATATGCGACGCAGATAGGAATGAGACCATGGTAACATGTGTTCTATGTGGTACTTATATTCACGAAACCTGTGCCGGTGGTATACCTCCAAATTTCAAGTGTGAGTTTTGTGACTAATTAATGTTAACTAGATTTGGTTTTAAGGACTTTATTGTTTTTTTCGTTGATTTATTGTTAATTGAATGAATGAATTTATATGAATATAATTATACCAGCTGATAAAACTTGACTTCATATAATTTCTTATCAGAAAATCCGAAATGCGGTGCATCTTTAATTAACTAGAATAATTACTTACAACTTTATACATTTAAAAACATAATATGACATTTTCTTCCTCAAATACTAATATTTTACCACGTCTAGTCTCGTATAGTAATCGCAATAGATGTATTACAACGTGCAAATTAATCTAAATTAAACATTGCATTGTATGGGTCTATCTATGATGAACATACATGATTGAAAACTCTTCTTTGTACCAAGGATACGGAAATTGGACCAGTGGTCCAATCAAGGATAATCGTGGTCCAACATGAGGTATGGAGTGCCCAAGTTGGACCATTTCATGAAATTTTTCTGACATCCATATCCACTAAAGTAATAGTCAGTTTAACCCTATTTCCCGAAGAGAGGAGAAACAGCACAGCACCAACCTCTCCCTTATTTTATTTGTCCTCTGAGCATATACGGCTACAAAAATAAACAGGTATACTTCCCCTACACCTACACACAAGATTTATATCAACAATTTTACAGTGCTGATATGCCAGTAGTTTCCATATTGACATACTTTTGAAATAAATGTTATTTCTTCTCATTATTTAGCACCAGTTACTTCCCTGAGATATGAAATTTGTTTGGTCATATCATTTCAAGTATAGGCTATCGACTCCCGTAACATGACTGCATTATATATTTGCTGTTCTCACTGCGGCAACATTGAACAAGTGGTGCTTATACTTACGACGCTACAACTCGTGTTTCGTTAACTTGGTTTAAGGTTTGTAATGATGGTGATCACTATTGATTTATAGTGTTAACTGGACGATTTATAGTGATGCATTGGATCGAATATGTTTATGGCTATTGGTTTGTGCCCCTTTTTCAAATGACGCTAATCACAAGGACTTCTTCTGATGACAAACGAGCAAAATCAACAGTACGTCGGCATGTATCGTACAAAACGTATACATCTTACGGAAGTTCAAAATTTTATCGTTATTAAATTACAACTGGTACATCTTATTGTTAACGGATTGTTTCGATTTTTTCTGTGTTTGATATCTGAGATACGCTTATCTCTAGTTAATCTTTTCTCAAAAAACATTTATATTTTCACTGCCACGGGCTTTGAAAACAAAAGATGACAGATACGCCATTTTGTAAGCCTAAACTTATGACGTTATTTGTACTTTACGCCAAGATACGCCCACTTGTGTGCCCGCTTTGAGTAAACTGCACACACAATACGCTCACTTGTGTGCTTTAACCAGTACATTTTTTGTACGGTATACGTCTTTTTGAGACCAAAGTAATCGGCCTCTGAATTACAAACGCGCGCTGCCAATTTCGTCTCACTGTCATGATGGAACTCTATCACAAGCTTGAAATAAATGGTGTCATTAAAGACTATATCAAAATTTGTGAATTCTGATTTATCACCCAGTAAGTAAGTAACTTTCATAGATTAACAATAAGTAAAACAATTCATATGACGCATAACACATTTCTGAAATTAATTCATTAAAATAATAAATAACGTTGAAAAATTTAGCAATGAAAAGCTGACTACTTCCAAACATTGTAATCTAAAACGTTGTTAAAAGCAACGTGTCGTATCGATCTGATATGTTAATGAGGCAAATTTTTGTAAAATGACTGATGGTCTGGATGCGTAATTATTGGTAGATCATTATCCATCAGGGCTAAAAGGTCTTGGTATTTGGCGATCGACACTTTTGGACGGGTAACATGAGCAGGGCCTGGATAATAAATGTTTTCAGGTGACCTTTGTTGATCCAGGCAAAGGTAAGAGTATTGGTCATCTAGGTGAGATAATTTAAATCCAATCTGCATTGGCATGTCTCGTGTAATTTTCAGAGACCTAACCTTGGTCCAATCCACCATCTTACCGTCTTCTGCTGTTCGGACTTTCAGAAGACCGATCTTCTGTGACATTCTTTTCCAGTCTCGTACCTCATCGATAAAAATTTCCTTCGCTATGGTAGGGTTGCTCCTGCAACACCTTACTATCGCTGTCAGTTCTGATGGCATTATGATTTCATGATGGTGGCTGACTGCCCTCTCTGCACATGAGTGAACGGCGTCTCCCTCATTTTAAGCGTGGTGTGGCTCAAAAAAGTTTCAGATCAAGCTCTTGACAGAAAACACCTCCTTCATGAATTGCAACATCATCGCAGGAACGATCATTTTACTATTTTGGGCAGCACAAGAGTCGCAAAACAAATCTATTTCAGAAGCATTACCTTTGTCCATATTTCGAAGGAAATCACACAGGCAAGAGGAGATTTCATTTGATCCTCTTCTTGCAAGTCCTTCATGCCACAAATATGAATGGCATACTTTACTCTTGATGTTGTATATGGTGAAGTTATAAGTTGACGGCGATAAAAGACTTCACAACGGTTTGTTTTGGGAAGGTACAAAACCTGCTCGAACTTTAGATGAGTCAACTGTCATTTCTTGTCATTCCATCCCTTTCCCGTAAGGTTTTGACACACTCGCCTCGCACCTCTTTCTGCAAAACCTCGGAGTTATTCATTTTGTTATGAACAGTTCTGACGGCTTTCTCAAAATTCCAACAGTATTCAGAAACATTGATTGACATACGGGCACCTTCTCACCATTTTCATTAGGCAGGTAATAATGTACACTTTTCTGGCGTCTGTGATTTTCTTTTCTTGCTGTTGGACAATCGCTGACTCTTGTATAGGAAGATATCCAATGTCGTTGTGCAGCAAGATCACGGGTCTTCCAGAAATCTGTGCAAATTTCTTCCCGTCTGTCTTCAGTGATGCTGGTACAGCACAGTCGTCGTTTTTCGCAAGTCTTGAATAAACATCTATCTCTTACGGGCCTTTCAGGTTTGAAACGACGCGATTTTTCTGATTGATAAGGTTTACCCAGGTTTCGATTTTCTTTGACTATTTTTCGGAGGGAGTTTTGTTGCATCATATTTCTGTTTTCGGTCGACTCAAGACTGATGAACTCCGACTGAGGCCCATTTCATCATCTATGAAATGGTCATTACAATCCAGACTAGTGCATTCCTCATTCAGGCATGATACAGATGCTTCATTCTGGCAATTACTTTTGCTGCCTGACGGTACCGGGATCGAGCTCTGTATAGGACGTGTCATCAGGCGACTCAGTGGCATGTCATCTTCCTATAATTTTCGCAGTTGAGCCAAGGGCCTCTCATCCTCGGAGTCGGAACTGTCAAACGTCTCGCTTTCTTCGCTATCAGAAACTCCAAATCTATGATCTTACCTGTGAATAGAAAAATTTGAGATAAAGAGTTGGAAGTTGAAAGTCTAATTGCTCGACACCTTTTCGGGACAGGTTATATTAAGTGTGCGAAAATATTGGTTGGAAATAGGAGCCTCATCTCAATCTGGTGAAGTTTTGTTCGTAACGTCTTGCCCACAATCCTCTTACGTTTATCACAAATAGTAGTCCTATGGTACAAATTTAAAATTGTATAGCTAGTCTTCTCATTTCACAAGAACGTCTTGCGACATCTGTGGGTCTGAAACGATAACGGCAGCTGGTAAAAGAGAAATAATAATAATAATAATAATAATAATAATAATAATAATAAAATTTTTATTATAGGATATTATAATAATATAGGAATGATAGTAGGTCTACTGTGTGCAACAAATTTTCACAGGTTTTACTGATTTTATCCGCAATGCAGCCTAGTTACCATTCCTTGTGAATTCCATTGAAAATCAACTGACCAGGGAACCCTACAGCCTATTATAATCTACTATGATAGCACGACAGCCGACAGGTACTCGAACTCGGAATCCATCTGGTTAGCATGCAAATAACTATAAACTAGCCTAGCTATCCGCGCCCACCATGTAGCCTAAGGATATTAGCAATATTACCTCCAGCTGAGACGTAATTTCTTCGAATGTCAGTAGGCCTAGGCATTTAGCAAGACACCTTAACTTCTCCTACGACAAAATTGCCGTCTGTGAACATTTCAGCAGTTTGACGTCAGAATCTATGACGTCATTATATAAAGCGTACATGACGATACGCCCGTTTGCGGAAATACGCCTGTTTGACGGATTGGTTTATGTTAATCGGATACATCCTATGTCGATACTTAAATACTAATAGATGGAGACTGCTTACCTCATTTTAGACAAGATAAACGGATTCTGCTGGCCAAAAAACCCTACTATGATTATAAAACACAATTTCCAAAAAATTGAAGACGTCGTCTACAAGCCGAGTAGGCCCTATCCTATGATTAATAATGTGATTTGATATCCTTACCTTAACTGAACCTATGATGTATGACTTTCCTTTTAACTCGTGCATTTTGTTCGTATGCGAAATATTCATTACACATTGAAATAACCAGTAGAATTAGTTTTACCAACGAAAATTCTGAAAGACTATATTTTTTAGATGATGGATGGTATCTATCCCCGTCGCCAGGAATGAAATGGTGCCGGGGCTAAGATTTTTTATTCAGAAAATCTGAAAAATTAAAGGCACAGGGAGCTCATTTCTGACAATTTTGAGTTGCCAAAAACGCATTAAAACCTATATATATATATATTTTTGATTGTGCCCTCACGGACCCCACCCTAACGACGGGGCTGATTGTATCCAATGGGGTGAAAAGAAAAGCATATCTATGCCCGAACGGTGTGATCTTTATTTCATTATAAATATAAGCCTATATATACTCCAAAATGTCAATAGTTCCATAAACAATTAAAAAGTCCTATTTTTGTTGAAGGTGTACCGTAATTAGTGATGTAATTAAATAATTTCGGTGTAAGATGGATAAGTATCCAAGACTTCACCAAAAAGGTCCATCTCTTGGTTTTCCAATGCGCTGATAAATTCGTTCAAATTTTTCATCTATTCGTGTTTGTTCTCTCACCAATTTTCGATAACCTACATCACCAAATACTGCTCTACACATATCTTCATCTAGCATCTGATCATCTAATAAACAATCTCCAAATCTGTTAATCTTATCGAAACAATCTTTTGGTCCCGGATGCTGTTCGTCAATATCATCTGAAATGGTATATCAAGAAATATGATTATGTCGTTAAAAATACGTATATGCTTTTCTGTCATATTATATACTATGGTCAATGTAAAAGTGGTTAATTCAAACAACAAATCTTAAAAACTGCTGTCACAAGGTACTTTAGACGTATTTGGCTACATCAAAGGCAATTCATACACCGTCGAAAATCCGTTAACTAAACATAATGGCGACATTTGCATTCTAATAAACGTGAATAATTTTCATAATATGCTGAATTTTTTTATCAAGATAGGTCCAGGAATATGTCTAGAATAACATAATTTAGGTCC
The DNA here is from genome assembly GCF_000327385.1 of Lottia gigantea. NCBI lineage: Eukaryota > Metazoa > Mollusca > Gastropoda > Lottiidae > Lottia > Lottia gigantea. Next base: position 1,603,462 of record NW_008708133.1, on the reverse strand, counting down.
ATATAAATCTCTCAGACCTTTTTCCTAAATCCAAGATGGCGTTTAAAATGTTACCCAAAAACAGAAAAAAAGTGTACGAATAAAAATTTTGAGATACAAGAAACTAATACAATAACTTATTATTCAGAGATTGTTTTTAAATCGAAGCACCAACAAAACTAAACATTTTGATGTCCTACTATTTTGTAATATCATCTGAATTCAAGTAACAAATGTAAAGCTTGTTTCGAGAAACAAGGAAGCTTGAAAATTATTAGAGACAGCTCAGAGGGTTAAAAACTTAAAATTGAGTTCAAGAAACGAAGAAGCTCACAAATGATAAGAGTAGAAGTTATAATTCCAGCAGTTTTCTTCATATTCTGGAAAAAATAAATGGATTTAAAGAACAAGACTTCTGTGGTACATCATTCATTATCATAATTGTCAGATGCTGTCAAGGTACTTTTTGTGTTGGTGAGGCCACTCCGTCTACTGCACGGAATGGTGGCAAAGAATCAAAGTTTCTTTCAGCTTCATGTCATGCTTCTGCAACCACCTGGATTAAGGGTGTGTCTCGAGAGGCGTAAAATCGCTATACCCGGTCTGTTGAAGGTAAAGAGTTATCCTTTCAGACTGTAAGATAAATGTTACTTTGCTGTAACACTAGTCGGAGGTAGACTTTCTAGTTGAAATAAACTAAGAGACCAACTGCCAAGGTGCTTTGTGACGTTAAAGATTGGAAACTTTTGACTCTGCATTATAATAAATAATGGATCTGTGAAGGTACCAAGCAAGTCATAGTGTCTTTTCTATTTGACCATGTTGATATTTTCTCTTGCCCTAATGATAGATTACAGAGACAGAATCATACACTGTTACAGCATGAATAACTCATATGTGTCTATACTATGGCATGCTGAATTTCGAGAATGTTAGATAGTGTGACACGATTTTTGCAGCATATCTGTAACAATTGACAGTTGTTCCCAATCTAGTATTATAAGTGCTATGATTCTCGGCATCTGATATTCTTTCACTGTCCATTTTATTTTCATGAAGTATTTTATGTGCTGAATTAACAGAAACTCACCATACAGAACTAATATTTTGCATTCATCACCATGATCTTACATATATTCTGAAATATTTTCAGTTGTATTTTCCTCAGTGTCCTTCTGAAGAAAAGATTGATCACATGCTTGGGGATACATGGCTTCTGTTACAACCAGATCACACGCTTTTCTTACACTATCAGACATCGTTACCCCAAGACATAAAGATTTTCTGTTAGTAGACACTGTCCCTTCTCCCCAAATACAACTGTATCAAAAGTTCAAGCTTATGCTTTGCCTCGCTGTTCTGCATCCGTTCTAAAACCTTTTTATTATTTTCCTCTTCTGTCAAAATCGATTGCAAATTCTGTTGCAATAATTTTCTAGAATTAGTACCCCATAGTTTATATAAGTTGCCAGTGGTGTCTATGAATTTTGAAAAGTTTCTCTATGCTTATAAATGCATCGAAATACTTCTAAGTACATGGACAAGTCAACAATCATACGAATAGAAATATTTTTACTTCAAAGAATCCAAATGGGAGTAGTTAGGGTCCATGACATTGATATGATATTTTGGAAGGTCGTTTTATATCTACTTGTATGTTTCAAAAATTATAAATAAGTGTAGTTTCTTAAGCTAAAAACATATATTTAAACAAGTTTAATTTTTATTTGGGTTATCTTGTTGCAAAGTAATGAGAAATTAGAGAAATGGTGGCCGTTTGGCCGCCATCTTGGATTACGAAGAAACGCGTTAACAGATTAACGAGGACTTTTGGTATGTTATTCTAGACATATTCCTGTGTCTTTCCGGTCTATTGCATTTCTTACTGGTCTAAACGGTAGTCTTGTACATCACGAGTTGTCAAAAATGTGCGACTTGGTGATCGAAGCTTAAAGTCGTTCGGGCACCAGTTAAACTTAGTGTAAACACAACGTGTTCGGCAATATAGACTCTATAGAGCTATAGCTTTATTTTACAATTCTCAGTGAAAACGCGGTTTATATCGCAGACAATTATTGATTATTGATCACTATTTAAACAGTCAAATTATTTTGTTATTTATAATATTATGTTGTATATAGTATCATCTGATTGCACTTTGTTTGCCACAGAATAACCAAGCGGGTTTTCTGTTACTTTGCATCCGTCCTTAGGAAAAATATTTCATCTGAACTGTGATTTTTATCTTTAAGAAAAATCTAAAAACGTTCCTGTCTAGTACGGCTAGGGGAACTCATGTCAGCGATTCAGTCCCAATCGTGCATATAACTAGTTCTATAATAGAATACTAATTATTTTTCGATTTTTCTGATTTTAAATAGGGTTCATCCTTGGGTGATTACAAACACTCACACCAAGTTTCATCAAAAGCCGTCAAGAATTGCACCTTCTAGAGTGTTTACGATCGCTTCAAGAACAAGGGCAATAACTCATACTAATATTTTTCGATTTTTATGATTTTAAATAGGGTTCATCCTTACACCAAGTTCCGTCAACATCAGTCAAGAATTGTGCCTTGTAGAGTGTTTATGAGCAATTGTGGACGGACGGACATGGGTGACGACAATATAAGCCCCCCATTTCATGTGGGCGTATAAAAAGAAAGTTACATACCAATATTGACTGAAGGACATCTATTTCCAAAACCTACAATATTCAAGAATAATGGTTATAAAATCCTAGATAAGTGTACTGAATTGTCCTAATCTTTTAGATTATACTGGTACCCTCTAGTAATACTATCTTGTGGTGTCTCTCGTCTCAACTAAAAGGTTTAATGAAAACTTTACAGTGAACAAGAGTGGATATAGGGTGATAAACGATTTGTTTTCGAATGAAATTGTTCTTAATTTTATTTTTTAAACAGTTTGCTTTTGTATTCTTTTAAGGGGTCATTTCACCGAGTACAATCTGGGAAAATCGCACGCAACCACGTGCGACTATGATCGCAGCTTGGTTTTCCCGTAGTCGTGAGCAAAATCTGTGCGACCAATCCATTTTTTTTCTGCGTACACTCAATATTCGATGTTATTTCATTCTACTCTCGATGTGTACGCTCTAACTGCGTCCTATTTACGCTCTACATACGCTATACTTTCGTCTATCCATGCGTTCTGATGCTCGTTCCGTTCGACCTATCTGCGACATAGTGTCGATCTCTCGGCGATATATTCTCGCAAGTGTGCGGCCTCGGCAGATCAAGGCTCAATCTTGGCCGATCTAGCTACGTACAAGTTGCCACGTACCTTCGATCAATGCGATTAAGATGCTCAATTCTCAATCTTCCCTAGACATCTTCTCGCCCGAGCTACGCGCAAATTTGTCAAGATCGCTCGGATTTGTGTGCGAACACCACTGCAACCATATAAAAAGACCTGGCGATCAGTAGCCGACCACCAGTTTTTGACCAGCCTCCGAAGTGAAGATATGGACCCAATCGCTTTGTATCATACTATCTTATTACAGCACCATGTCCTGCAATTGCAGCAAGACTCTCTGCATATGCTTACCATGCTGAAGACGAGGAGAAAGAAGTATACCAAGAAGACATATTGGGTTTCTCCCTTGCTTCGTGAACGTCAGAGGGAACAGTATTGCCAGTACTACTCCCTCGTGACAGACCTGAGGCTGGCTCCAGAGATGTTTGACGAACAGTTGGCTAGGGTGGGTCCCAGACGTCGAGCCTCTTTGTTGAGCCACTGTTTGTTTGTCTTGTCATATAGGTTGGCGTTGTCCTGTATGAGGCCAACTAGCTGATCCTCCTGGCCATCTGTCAGCTTCACTGACTCCTCCTGGTTCTCCTCCGGTATGTTATTGGGGATGTCCTCAACATCATCAGATGGGGATTCCTGTCCAGCGGATGGATCCCTGAGTGGAGCAGCCTCCTTTTTTGGGTTGGCTGCCCTGGTTTTTCCTCTCTTTGGCATTGTCAAAGTAGCTCAGCGAAGTAAGATATAGACCGCAGCGGATGCTGATATCGCAAACTAGGTAGTTGTTGGTAGTCGTAGTAGTTGGTAGTTGGATTGGATCAAATTGGATGATTCGGTGTTGTTGGTTTGGTTGTTGATTCTTCGTTAGATCTGGTCGGGTCGAATGACATGGCGGTGAAACTCGGCCCTGAATGGTGTGGCGTGAAATAACCCCTGCTTGGCTGAGCCCTATTTATATGAGATTCGCGTAGGTCGCAAATTAAGCGAGAGAAGGTCTGGGACAGGTTGCGCTGAGCGAGACTTGATCGCAAAAGAGCACAGGTCTCGCTCGCCAAGATTGAGCTTCGCTCATCCCCGTTCTAACCTCGACTGTCTCTCGACCAATGCGCCCTTTCCTCGATCTTGTTCGCTCTTTCGACGCTCTCTGTGCGGCTTTTAGATCGAAGATCAAGGCGTGACCAACCCTCAGTCAACCGCCCAATGTGTACGACCTGCGGCGACCAAGCCACGCTCTGGGATCGCAGCTCGGCCTTCACGGACGACTTCAAGGTGAAATGGGGGTATTACTTACCATGAATGCGATTAAGAACCATCATAAACAATAAACAAACCTACAAGGAAACATACTTTATCAATTTGTCTTTGTAGAGAATACAAAAAGGAATTGAGATGTAATGGTCCTTCACGATCCGACCAAGGAACCCATTTTAATCGATATAAGCTTCTAGCTGTCCATGGAATAAGCGCCAAGAAGAAAAAAAGTAAGAAAAACAACTTACTACAATGGAAAGCAGCAGTGATATTTTCATGTTTAACGTTGTGTAAAAAACAATTTGTAAGTAAATTCGTATTCATTTATATGCGTATATAATAGTAGTAGACATAATTAGACCCACGTATTATTCACCATATTCAGGTTACTCAAAGTTAAAGGGATATTATAGATTTATTTTATTGCAATACAAAATTCAGAATTTCATGTTTGTGAAACTTGGAGTTGCTATGAATTTTTGTGTCTATCTTTTCTGTTTGCGAGGATGGCATTTTAGTAGACTTCTCTGACCACGCTCGGCAACTACCTTCTGCTCCTGATTATCAATTGGTTTCTACCAGACTTCTGATCCTGATTATCAGTTGCTTTCTTCTAAACTTCTGATCCTGGATATCAACTGGATTCTACCAGACTTCTGATTCTGATTATCAACTGGTTTCTACCAGACTTCTGATCCTGATTATCAGTTGGTTTCTACCAGACTTCTGATGCTGATTATCAGTTGGTTTCTACCAGACTTCTGATGCTGATTATCAGTTGGTTTCTACCAGACTTCAGATCCTGATTATCAACTGGATTCTACGAGACTTCTGATCCTGATTATCAACTAGATTCTACCAGACTTCTGATCCTGTCGCATCTTGGTTATTGTCTGACTTTAAAGCCTCTGATGGCTCCAAATCAAGTATCACCAAATCATCTCTTGAAGAATAGATCCTCCTTGAACAAATTATCTGTATTATAATGCGATATTTCTTCATGTGGCCTAAGGCAAATATTACTATGTAATGCTCACTCACTATATAATGCACATTACGTGCGTTCTTGCATCCCTTTAAACCGTGCATAACTTTATGATAAACATGGGGGTTTGGACGTAATATAAAAATTATGCATTGGTTATTATATGATAATCAATTACTCATATTTGCCTACTATAAAATTGTTTTAAAGGGAGATGAGCCCAAAATCCGTATTTGGCTGTTTTAATCCTTTTGACTACGGACGTCCAGATTGTCCCCTGTAAGATATGCATGCACTTTCGTCTCAATCGTAGTCGTTTTCCTTCCACAGTTATGAGCATGAAATGTTATCCTTTTAAAAAAAATTCATTTTAGTTCAGAAACATATATCCAATGTACATTATACATAATTTCATAACCCTTTGGGGTCATTATTAAGATGGAAATGCAGAGGAAATTGCCTCTAAATTACAAATGATAGCGGAAGCAGTTTTCAATTACGACGAATTACCACGGCATACAACTGAAATTAAACAGAGACTCCCTTTTTTTCTTGTAAAGAATGAAAGCAGTTGGCAGTTTACAAAATATACCTTTGAAGAGAAAGTTGATGGCTCTGCAAACTGAAAGAAACGTTTGCCAGGCAAAGTAAAAAACGCCCACCACAGCAGAAATAATGTGTCACATTGTAAAAGATAGTCAATATAACTTTCATCGTAACGAGAAATTTTCTGATATCACATGACCGAATAGTTTTATGCGTGCTAAAGCCATGAAATAACAAGTAACTTGCTCCGTGTGCTAATGATCTTAAAAAAACATTTATTGATAGGACGTGAACGACAAACCCTTACAATTAGTCATACTTCTTAATTATTAATGAATCAATTACTAAATGATACGAAAAGGGCTAAATTATTAAACTATGATAATTATGTAGTAACCAGCGATATAAAGATCATAATGTTTTAGTAAGACATAAACATAATTACGAGCAATGCCAAGCCCAAACTTATAATTGTATATTATCCATTTTTATACTCCCATTAATGTGGGCGTATATAGTCATCTCCCCTGTCTGTCTGTGTGTCTGTGTGTCTGTCTGTAAATATATAACTGTCTTAACACAAAGATTTGCCACTTGCTGATTCAATTAGATTTGGATTAAATGAAACTTGACATGTTCAATTAATCCCACTTGAATAAAAAAGCTGTAAAGAAAAACCCATGAAATATGAAAATTTCATTCTCAAAAACATTCATTTACTGATAACTCTTGTCAACCTCCCGGACAAATTAGCTTCCATTACAAATGTGGGCGTATTACGATTGCATCGCTATTTTTACAGTTCCTAAAAGTCCAATGACATAATGATGTCTTGTTTAATAATGTTATAACCATATTTGACTTATTCACATAACACCCAGATAAACAACATATCCTGTCCTTTTATATGTTATTCACTCATTGAAAGTACCATATATAAGCAAGACAGTGATGATTAAGGTTGACTAATAACACTTTCTATCCACAGTGGTTTCTGAATTGAATTTTTCCAATCGTTTCAGGAAAACTTTAGATAAAATGTCCACTAACATATGATTGGTTTTAAAATGTCTTTGGGATCATTGAGATTTGATATTTAAATTTGAAGATCACTCACTTATACTTTCTCTCCCCGAAATTTCCCTCGAAAATGTGCTACATGCAATGCACATTAAAGATCCCTTTATATTTGAAATTAAAAAAAAAGCTAATGCACCTTAATTTCTCTCCTGTATGGTGTTGTCCATCTTCAAAAGAACGTAAAATTTATGAAAATGATTATTTTATACCGTCTGGAAATTTTCACAGAAGCCTGATGAGATTTTCGTAGGGTGGAATTTCCTTCAACCAAAAGACAATTTTAGACTCCCATTACTACATGTTTTTAAAGCTGATTGTCCCATCCCAGTAAAACATTTTGTCAAAACATTTTATGCTAATGATTGTATTATGCAAATGATTGTATAATGATTGTATTATGCAAATGATTGTATTATGCAAATGATTGTATGAATGTAGTCCCCTTTCTCCCTCCCTTTTGGTTTTTGCATTCCTATTTTTGGTCTAGATTTGGCATTTGATTTAGAGTGAGATTATGATAGATTTACATGAATTATTCTAAAAATAGTCGTTTTGTGTGCAGTGATAGTCAAGCGCATGTTGATAAAATGTAGTGGTCTACTTTAAGTTTGGCTAGCCCAAATTTTCATAACCATGGTACATTGAATTTTTGTCAAGAAACTAAGTTTTGGCCAGGCTTTCATGTGAAATATTGGAAAGTTTTCAACGAAATTTCCGGAAAAAACCTTATAGAAGGTTGAATTTCGAGATTAAGCATGGAAACAGATGGCAAATAAATATTAATGGAGTCAGTCCTGATATTTCAATTTACACAGAAAACATTATTATCTCCCTTGTAATATCTTCGTCTTTAACCTCTTTGTAGATAATTATATATAAAAATTTGTTTCTTGTATTTGCAAGCTGTTTTTTGCTTCAAACTTATTAGAATATCATTTGTTTGTTTAGATAATCTCAATATTTCAAACTAGCCAAGGAAAGCTAGAAAGGTGTGCTCTTTGAATTTCAGATATTTGGTCAGCATCATTATCGTTTGGTTGTTTGAATGAAGAAGTTGGCGCTGCTGGTCGGCTGGGATTTTATACCCACTTACTGACGAGCAAAACATTTTGATTTATGTTTTCCTTTATAGGCATGGATTTACTTGAAACATAATTATATCGAACCTCTTGAGGACACACTTTATGAACCTATTCACAGCACAGTAGAAATGGCAGACCTGTACCAGTTGTAGAGATCGCTGTAACATCAGGTTACTTAAATGTCATCTTGGTCTGTGGGCAACGGCATGACAAGTGCTAACATACAACATGAAAAATAAAACTGTCAGTAATCAAAAGAAATCAATATTATAAATGATATGCAACATCAACATAAACTAAAAGATAATTACAAATCAAATCCTGCATAGAAAAGACGAAAATAATAAATTTCAACTTAAAACAAAGTAACACCCTTCCTTGAGCACGAAACATTGGTGCTAGGCGGGAAAATGCTGATTTACATAATGTGACCTACCTACTGGTAGATACCTTTCATTAAAATAAGTTCAAACTTCACATTATGATATGTAGGACCCGCTGCACTAATTCAAATAGACCTCCTTTGGATTTGTTGATTGTTTAAGTGCTCATCGGTTATTTGTATTTTGCGGAACGCAACGGATCAAAAATAAATCATGTTCCGTTCCGTTCCGCAAAATACAGATTTATACCCCTGATCTGTATTTTTCGGAACGGAACGGAAAAAGACCATTGATTCAATTTTCTCTCACCTAACATCAGGCACTCGCATTAAACATGCCGTGACTAAGGTCTACTCTTAGGGCCTAGGTCTACAGCAGGCTTTCACACCAACGAGATAAGCAACCGGCCGCGGTGCGTAACCCCACGAGACAGGAAGAAAACAACAACGGAAACAGACGTTTCAGCCAGGATAATGCCTACCAACTAAATAGAATACACTCTATTACACATACCGCATGTGCGTTCCAGGGTAGAATACCAGTATATACCCCCTATTGCAAATCGGGAAAAGTCCATGTACATGTACGCCTTACGCGTTTGATAATACCCCTATTAAAAGATTTCATATTTAGCTAAACCTGCCTTTAGTTTAGGGGAATCGGGCTACCGTTCATAATCTTCGCTACCAGTATCATGTTGTTGAAGACTTTTTACAAACTAAATGAATCATGGTTATAAACTCATATAAATATAAACATTGTATAACTAATTTAACAAAATTGTAAGGCCTATAGAGTGTTTTCGTGTGAAGTTTAAAGAGACACTATGATTCATTTAGTTTGTAAATAGTCGTCTTTAGTCACGGCATGTTTAATGCGAGTGTTGATGTTAGGTGAGAGAAAGGGGAATTTGAATCGCAGAAGTTTGTTACAAGACGACGAGCAGAATGGTAAAGGCGATGTAACGATGAAGAGAAACAGAGATTATGATCTTATGATCAGGGGTATAAATCTGCATTTTGCGAAACTTTCCGGAACATGATTTATTCTCGTTCCGTTCCGTTCCCGCTAAATACAAATAGCCGTGTGCATCGCAAGAACATCTGAACCAAATCTCTCTTCAAGAAAGCCAAAAAAAAAAATTTTTGCTTGAAGATGTTTGACACCAATTCGTGAATTCTTTAGCAGGGGTTTTAAAATTGCCTTTGTGTGAATTCCATCATTGATCCTTCAGTCAGAAGGTCTGCATCTGTAAAAACTTTTTACTGTTTCATTTATCAGTGTGTCAGCGTAGAATGATGTTTCAACATAAACATTGCTAAGCATGATTAAAAGCTTGTCGATCAGTAATTGCTGTTGCATCTATATAGGATGCTTAAATCGAGTAACAATGGAATACTCTTCAATTTCCAAACTCAATGTCTCGTGGACAACGTCAGTGATATGCTGGCCCAAAAGAGATACTTTTATTGCCAAGTTCACAACAATGTGGATTGCGTTTGGGTTTGCACCAGTCGATTCGCCCTGCTTGATTCAGTCGTATCTGACGCTTCAGACATAATTTTACTAATTGATTCAGCGCTCGTTTCCTCCACTGACAAACATAATCTTATGGTCATTCTTGTTCAAATCCAACAACTTTCAGTCGATTCCCTCGCTCTCCGTTCTGCTGAATATGATTTGTTTCTCTGTCATGCTGCAGAATTTCTGGTATGCATGACCTATGGTTGCATAGCTAACATAGTCGATTTTAAGATGTCGGGTCACTTGTGGGGGTCTGGTAGGGGGGTTTCCACCACAGAAAATGGCAATGGTCGTTCTTGATTTACGAGGCAATGACGAACAATCTATCAAGGTTCCATTTGGTAAACTTATAAGCTGATCTAGCTTTTATCAGTTATTGTTGTCTGGCGGACACAGTCCACCTATGGAAATCACTGTCAATAGTTATTTATAGCATTTATTTGGCTGTATACTTTGGTATCAGTTTCCAACTTTTCAAACTAATTCTTTCGTTTCATTTACTTCCATTACGCCACGACTTTGCATTGATCTTTCACGGATTACCCATATAGCAGGGTCAACCGGAATAATGAGGAAAGATGACTTATTGAAGATTTGAAGACAACCACTTATTCGTTCCAACGCTTTCACCGACTGTGCTACAGTCCGTTCTTAGTAAATTGTTCACATTGGGATGACAACAACTTGCTGAAAAGATTTTATGACCAAACTGAATAAAGATGAATGTTGCATAACGTTTAGGGTAAATGTATTTTCAACTCTATTTTTGAACCACCAATAGTTCATAGGCTGACTCAGAAGAAATTATGTCACAACAATGAATCATCAAATTCAACACTTTCGGAAACATCAAACGGCTTACCGTGAAGCAAACGGTCTACCCACGCCCCCATTCGTCATACTTCTTCAAGACCATGTCAAAACCCGTATTCTGGATACGATGACGGTTTACCGTGAAAGTTCTGCTACCTCTGCAACGTATCACGGTAATAAGTGACAGACAATATTTCTGAACTATGTCCAGAATGTCACGTGATCAAATGAATCTGAAAGTTCATGGCTTCAATTGTTTGTACGCAAAGTCAATAAAAAGAAAAACATTTTAAGATGTGGATCTTAAATGATAATAAAATGTACCATTGGTAAACTGATAAACTAATAAAGCATTAAATGTATAAGTGTATTATGTTTTTTATATGAATTAATCCCTTAAGGCTCTAAAGCTAAAGACTATATTCAGGTCACAATATTACTATTACTTGCCAAACATTGTAAAATGCCGGAAGTAAAGAGTCTCGCCCAAGAAGACGCAACGAAATCTACCATTCATAACCTAGACAGATTCGGGTTTACAAAAACTGCAGTGCAAGTTCCGATAGCTTAACTGAAACTGCTGGTGATCTTATCGCCGTGATTTATGAAGTTAACTGGGCCTTCGCTTGCAGACATAATAGTCCTAAGCATAACATTCTGGGTACAATCATACGGGCGCAACCAAAAATAGTATATTAATTATAATAAGCACCAGAGACAAAATTATGGCCCCAAACACTTACTGAACTTTGTTTGAACATGTATATCTATAAAAAGTATTGAGTCGGCAAAAATTATCATAAAAACATCATAAAGAAATCTGAAGGGTGCAATAGCAGCATTCGAAAATATTCAAAATAACTGGACTGGAAAATATATCTCTTTTTCTCAGAATGTTTTCTTACCATTTAATGAGTCTTCAACGTATCATTATGTTGGCGATACAGATACCTTTCTGGAGCACCAGGCATTATCAAACATGTCAAATATTTCTAAGGTTGCTTTTTTGGCCATAATGAACAAAACCTTTCACTGTGAATTTCTGTAATGAGAGCTGGTAAAAATCTGGCGATATAAAGAATATTAGAAAATGCAGAGAGGCATTATTTCAGTGTCATTTAATCAAAGTCGTGGGGTCTGTGAAGGTTTCAATCTCCGTATTATGTTTTTATTTTCTACCCTTTCAATCATTTTCAAACGGTGCAATTTTTCTTTCATTGCTACAAAGTTCAACTAATCTTCTGTTGACTACCGAAACAACCATTACGTTTCCATGACAACGTAGCAGACTAAAAGAAGAGTTTGATATATTATGGCTGTAATAAAAACTCAGTGTTGAGTACTATATAATGATAAGATAGTGAAATAATTATTGTTTTCTATAATTTTATGATATTTTATGTTCTTGTGTGGAATTTTAAAGTGATTATGAACAGTTTCGGGATTTTCTTGGATCTCAATGTAAAATAAAATGGGATGGTATATTGGTATCTAGTAGGATAGCTGTTTACTGTTTATAGTAAGTTAATTATATTATAATTAATAAAATAACTTAATTTAAGAATTGGGAGAAACTGGGAGGGGGAATAATTTAATCACAGGAAATCAGGAAAGAAAAAATGGCCATGCAATTCACCTTTTAAGGGACTTTTAGTGATATATGTATCGTTTACGTTTTGAAAAAATTTAGCATTTTTCGACTAAGTCTTTTTCGTTGCCTGCATAAAACAAATGGCATAGTAGTGTGTTGCCATAACCAGCTTCCTAAAAACTACTAAGATGGAAACAAATGGAAACATCACGTCTATAAATTACATTAAAATCGCCAGAATCGTTTCATGCAATTTGAAATGCTTTCTGGTTTAAAAGAGCGATAAAAAAAAAATATGTGAATATAAAGTATCCAAAAAAAAAAAAAAAAAAAGAAGTTGTAACTTGATAACGATGGACCAGATTTTTGGGTTCGTGGATCTGACCTGGTCAAGAATGTATAATAGCGTGCATGAGATGAATGAAAGCAGAATCTGTTATTTTTAGATGGATCGTTATCTATATTTAACCCATTCACAGGAAATTGTGTGTTTAATTTTGTGTAGAATTTGCGTTTTAGTTCTCTTATATGGCTTGAAAAAAATGACATTCCCTTCCAACTACATAGTTTATACTCCCTTCATGTCAAATTTGTTGGTGTACAAAGCAACAAAGTCAGTACCAATTTTAGATATCTCGATTTCAGCTTGTCTAAACTTGCAGAACACTGGACCCTGACCGCTATGACCACATACAATAGAATATCATGGGAAATACATGCAACTGAACTCATTAAACCATACTTTACATAATTATACATTATTATTACATGGGAAATAATAGATAGCTTGACCTCTCGATAAGTATAATTATACCTCTTTTAGTATTAGAAACAAATTATAGTCCTCCTTGATGTTATTTAATATTAATATAATTCTTACCTAAATGCACAGCAATAAAAATAATGATGAATACTGTTTTAAGTAGGGACATATGTCATATTCTATATACTACGTTTTCAAGATGTTAAAAAGATTAAAGAAGAAAATGCACTTATAGGTGTAAGATGCATGAATAGCTATTAAGATAGAGTCGTGTGTTTAAGTTAAATGGTGTAGCCAAGAATGTGGTAAATGAATTTCAACACTAATGTTTATATTAACATATGCGATGAGGAAAATGTGTTAAATAAAAAGCTGATTTAAATAATTGGTATTAAAGTAGCAGATGACGCATTGCATACATGCTACATCATGTAACCCTACTCAATGTACATCATGATTTGGACAATTGTAATGGTGGTTTGGATGTTGTAATAACATAATTTACCATTGAAAACTCTAGTATCTTCGTATAGGTGATTCTGGAGTGATCCGTGCTTCAAATATGCAAAAACACAAAAAAGTAAACATAGACTTAAGGAATCATAGACATATTTCAACATGTTGACTGAGGTATAGTTTCACCTGTTTTCTGGCGTTTGTTTTGATGCGTACTACTTCGTATGTATGACAGGAGCAATGAAAAATAAAACCAATATGGCACAACAAAGGAATTTATATTATGCATTCACCTTAAGACATTAAGTTGTTACTTCGATTTCCCATAAATTAATGTTTTTGCATATTCCAATAAGAAGAGGTCAGAAAGAAGTAATGAAATAAAGTTATCAAAATAGTCTACTTGTAGATATAATAACACAACATCGCGAAAATGGCTTTGTATGAAAATAAAGGAATAATTTGAGAGTGGGTTGACTCGATTAATACGGAACTCGTAAAATAAAGAATTAAGAATGATACAACAACTGATCCTACATCATCACATCTTTTTGTTTAAAGCTCGTTAGGTTTCGGAAATGGGGGTTAATGTTCCAAATTATTGGCCTATGTAGCTTGAATATTATTAAAAGCGTTTCTGAAAAATAAAGGTGTGTTGAAATATGCGATTAAAATGAAATATTCATATCCCATTTCACGTCTTAAAGTTTTAGATTTAACTGTTTTATAATGATTCATTGCTTGTAGTAGAGTTTCAGAATCTATAGTGATTGAAATTTCTAGTAGAACTATTATTAAGACTGTCAGTATAGAATTTAATCAAATCTACAGTACAATATATGGGAATAGGAAACTATGGTCACATTATATTGGTTTCATAGCTGTTTTCTATATTCTCGATAATCAACTTGAAGCATTTGTAAATTACTATAATAATCCTATGACGATACTATTAAACTACTGGAATACGATCTTTAACATTGACACTCTCCATTGATTCAAAATGGTCATGATTAGATTGTGTGCATACAACAGATCGTTACGATGGTCAATCGACTTTCTTATTATGAGGTTGTAGTGGAACCTGTTTGTCTATCCGTCGGTCCGTCAGCATTTGTTTTTATCAATTTTGATGAAAGTTGGTATACAATCCGAAAATTCAGATAGGTGACATTTCTACGAGTAGTAATGAAATGAATACAATTATTCCCTAAGGAAAGAGAGTAGTACAATTTTTTGAAATCTTCTAAAATAAACTATCCTCCAAAGCCCGTTCATAGTTTAACACAGATCTCTAGAGATACTTTTGGGTACTTTATGTATTTCCAATTAGATCGAGCACTGTGAATATAACAGTAATAATAATGACTAGTAGCTCGTAGATTTCCATTCACTCCTTCTGATTACTTCTATGTCAGTTGATATTGATATCTCTTCATTCTACTATATTCCATTACATTGATGACAAGTTGACAATTCTCTTTTCTCTTTCAACCATTAATAATTCCTGAATTTATAGTCCCTTCAAGTTATCTACTATTAACAATACGATATGTTCTTTCACAAATGAAATACAACCCAGTGATTTGTTCATTTCTTGGTTAATGAGGAAAAGGTCTAACCGCATATAGTGCATTTTTTGCCAGACTGTCGTCGCCTATTTCTTTTATAAAAAGGTTATCCAAGCTGAAGGCTTGTCGCTAGTAAGAGATGGATTGTTTGTTGGTGTTGCTATATTTAATAAGCACTATATAAATCTCTTCTAAGTTATCTTATCTGCTTTAATATGATCACCTACTTACTTATAGTGCATTACCATTGATTTCAGGCGAAAGAGAAAAACACTCCCTGTTTTATTAGCAATATTTTTTATTTTATGACGTGGGGAGAGTACTGAAAGTTAAAAGAGTCAATCTGGACAACTTTCTTCTAGTCGAATGAGATTTGGTGTCGATTTTTATCATTGCTTTATAAAGACGAGAGTATGCCTACCATCGTTTAAACAAGTTATTTATTAAAGTAATTGTTATCCCTGTGTACAGTTATTCATTCTCCAATTACTAAATTCCACTCAAGAAAGATGTTTATATCAAATTAAATTAATCTGAAAAAAAAAAACATATAAATAATTACCAGTACAGTTTAATCCCACAATTACTATAAATTAAATAAAAAATAAATATACTATTTTGTCTGTATGAATGTAAAATTATTGAAATACTCTGGGAAAGCATGCACGATTTATTTCGGTAGAAATTGAAGAAATACTTGAAACTTTAATTGAAACCATTTCGATAATTGCCTCAATATGTAATATACTGAAAGAACTTATCGACATTTTAGAAAATGAAGCTTAATGTTTTAATCAAGTTTAAATCAAGAGGAATTGCTTGATGTCTGATACGAATCTGGTGATTTACGTTCAGAGTTATATGTAGTGCAATTTCGTATCGTGTCTTACGTGTTTTGTCCATGTTGTGGCTGAGTAAATATGTGATATTAAGAGGTCTAAGTTGTTAAATCTCGTCAAAGTTGTGGTAGAAAGTAAAGTCAAGTCTAAGGATTAACCTGCTTAATTCAAGTTAAACATATTGTCACAGAAGTGATTGGCGTTGAAAGTTCAAAACGGCCTCGGCAATTTAACGTTTTTATACGCCCACATACTTGGACGTATATTGCCATCGCTCCTGTCAGTCGGTCCGTCATGAACACAATAGGGACTACAGATTTCATGTGATTTTGAAATAAAATGAATGGAGTTTAACGTCTTTTTTTATATTGATGAGATCATGGTCAAGTGTGCATTTTCAACGAGTTCACTCTCAACTATTTTTTGCCCTTGATATTAGAGCCGTGTGATTTAATAATTTGGTGTATTTGGGTTATTGATATTGATTTTTATACGCCCACGTAAAATGGGGGGCGTATATTGTCGTCACCCTGTCCGTCCGTCCGTCCGTCCATAATTGCACGTAAACACTCTAGAAGGCACAATTTTGACGAAACCTGGTGTGAGTGTATGTAATCCCAAAGATGAACCCTAATGAAAATCAGAAAAATCGAAAAATATTGTTGCTACTGTTCTTAAAAACGCGTTCAAGTTTTAGCTTGTAAACACAGATTTTGATGAAACTTAGTAATATTATTCAGTATCGCCCTAAAGAGTTCAAAAGAAGTGTATGACTGAAGGTTGAATATTTCATACTGGTGATTGTTACTGTACTGCCAAATATTTTTATTTAAAATCAAAACTGCCAGTGGGCGTATATTACCTTGCCTTGCAAGCTATCTTAAAATTATTTGCGGAATTACTCAGCAAAAATAACTGCATAAATTTCTTTAATATGAGAAAATGCACACTGCAAGTGGGCGTATGTTACCTTGCCTGGCAAGTTATCTTTACTTGTGTTCAAAGAGTATTCTAGGCATCTGATAATTTCAGCTTAGTTTAATGACAGACTCATTTTCACCATCTAGACATTATTGCCATTTTCAGAAGCTTGTCCTTAGAAGCCCCAAACTGTTGACTTGAAATAAATAACGTATATTCAGAATTTAGTCAGTATGGGAAATTGTCCCATGAATCCCATTGTAAATGTCAATACCATGAAAAATATTGTTCTAAATAACAAATGCATGATAGATATTGATCTAAATAAGAAATTCATAAATATTGTTCATGATGTCAAGCCCATGATAGATATTGTTGTAAATGACAAACCCATGATAGATATTATTCTAAATGTCAAACCCATGATAGATATTGTTGTAAATGACAAATCAATGATAAATACTGTTTTAAGTAACAAATTCATGATATATATTATTCTAGATGTCAAACCCATGATAGATATTGGTCTAAATGTCAAATTCGTGATAGATATTGTTCTTTTGTCAAAATCATTTTAAATATTGTTCTGTCAAACCAATGATAGAAATTGTTTAGATGTCAACCCCATGATAAATATTGTTTTAGATGTCAAACCCATGATGGATATTGTTATTGATGTCAAACCCAGGATAAATATTGTTCTAGATGTCAAACCGATGACAGACATTGTTCTTATGTCAAAACAATAATAAAAATTGTTCTAGATGTCAAAGCTATGATAGATATCATTCTAAACATCGAAATCCTTGCTTTATCCATTCTCATTCATTTATTTATTCTTAGCCGCATCCGAAAGCAATAGTGGTCTTTATTCCGGACCAAATCTGAAAAAGACGAGTGAAAACTATCCCTTTTATCACACTATCTACCCAGTTGTAAATGTGTATATCGATGAAGTCTCAATGCACCATTTCCAATATACCTGGACATGGGCCAGGAAGACAGTCATCGAGATAGTTCGTACTTGTAAATATATTTTAATAAGATTTTCTCATAATTTAATATTCGTTTTAATTAAAGAAAGTTGTACAATCATTGATTTTAAATTGTGCAGCTTTTTAGAAATTGACGTCTTCGATTTATTGTCTGTTGTTTGTTTGTTTACTGCTGTAAGAGAAAATATCGCACGTGATGGGGGACTTCTCAACAAAACGGGGAAAATCACTAGGTTTACATTAAATTGACACAGGCAACTATTATATTGATTCAATCGTATTTTATTATTAAAGGGGTACACTCCTGGAAACTTACCATGGTTTTATAGCCCCTTAACATAGTTGTTAAAATAATTTCTTTATTTAAATCTTCTTCGAACGAGAAGAGTTTACCTGAAAGGCCGAAGAATGAACGTACTTTAATTGAGGCGAATGAGTAAAAACTAAAATGTCCCACTTTTGAAACGACGTATTTTAAATCGAATTTTAATTTGTATTTCACTACGTCCTTTAAGAACGAACTCAGTTCAAGTTCATGTATTCATACAAACTTTTCATTTCACATCTAAGTTGATTAATTTAAACAGATTGAGTTTCAATAATGTGCTATGTGCAAAATAACCTATACCAAATCCTCCAAGATGTATAGGGTGAACGTTTTATTGATCTGTTCGAGGTAAATGAAATTACTAGATGTTAGACCTTAAAAGTACTGTTGAATTAAGACACAAAGTAAATACCCGCCAAGCTGAAACATTGGGTGAAGGAATACATGTAATGTTGGTAGTAGATGATCAAGAAGGGTTCAACTATGTCCAGAATGTGTAAAGGTATCGTGATATTCTCGAGACAATTTCATTGATAGCCTACAAGGATTCCTTTGTGAAATAAAAACTTGATAACCTAAAAAAACAAATTGTTTAGCTTATGGATAAATGTGAAAAAGATATTGTGTGACCATTTGCTCACCAAAATTCTGATAAAAAAAACAACATTAGATCTTACTAGAAGAGTAAGTTAAATAGCAGCTTATTTTGGTAATTCGGAAAAATTAGTCGTTACCAAATATATCAATAAATAAAGAGTGAAAAACATAATCTGTAATTATTAAAACTAAATGATATATATCAAGGAATAACACAATTTGCTTTTAAGATGGAATTAAACAAGACTAAGTCAGAATTCCGATCCTGAGATGTAATATGAACCTTGGCTATCATCAAAGACATAATTATTTCTTTGATCTTGATTAATCGGATTAGTATTGAAGCAAAATCTTATTAAACCGTTATCAATATGGAAAGACAGAGACCTAAAGATCTTAAACAACCTAAACAGGTGAAAAAACCTGTTCCAGCTACCAGATTACTTCTTAAGGTGGGTTCATTTCTCTATTGTCAATATACTTATAAAACAACTGATCATCTTGTAAATTATATAAAGACCAACATGGTCGTGTTTTATTAAGTTTTTATTTACAAAACATTACGTAATAATTCTTGATCTTTGATTAGATTGAATTTTATAGAATTTCTTCTTAATTCTTCCACTCCAAAAAATACTTTTCTCCAGTTTTTTGGTAGTAGAGAAGACATAGCTTTTCTTAGTGTCCTTTCGTTGGCAGGTATTGTGCACAGAAATTGCCGGTAGTACTTGATAAGAGAGAAAACCTACATGTCCTCAACTCTTTTAAACTGTAAAATAGAGCGGCTTCAATACACGTCAATAAGCCAAGGTCAATGCCATTAACAAAGCTATAATAAATATACGGCATGTAAATTTTAAGGGTAGGATTGGGCCAAGAACAGCACTGCCAATGAGTATTGTAATCAACCTTATGGAACAATAGGCATATAATGAGCATGGAGACCGAATCCGAAGATTCAAATCTAAGATTAAAAGATTGAAAATAATGTCAATAGAAAATGTGTCCCAGACTGTCATCATTCCAAATACATTTATAGTAAATGAACGATAGGGCTGAAATGATTTTTGATTTTTTAAAGAAAATCGAGTACCATATTTGATGTTTTTTTACAAAAAATATTAATCGGAAGGAACACATTTTCAGTACTTTGCCATTGCATCAGAAACTGTGACATAGGTTTTAGTTATTTGGAATTTAGTACCATAGTATGGTATTTGTAACCAATAATATGTCACATTCATGACCCCGTTGTTTAATCCATGAAACAGGAAGTATTTAATTCAAGTCAGATTAATAAGACTGGTATTGTGAAAATAAGTGTGTATTATGTATGACACATGAATTAATTCTAATTGAACGTTGCAGCAGAATTCATCAAAGCTTTGATCCTTTCATAACTGATGTTTTGTGTTGCGTAAGAAAGTAAATTATGGCATATTAGATTTCGGGGAAGGGGAGGTTTGATTCTCCCAATGTACAGGCCTAGAGTAAAACAGATACTTTATTTAGACATTGGGATTAAGGGCCCTGATATTGAGTTTTCATCTGTTCTGATTCTGATCTGAAATTAGAAAAAATAACTCGTCCAATATAATAGAATATAGTATCTGTTATGTACTGATTGTTTTTAGTTTACTATAAACAGTATTATCATTAAGTTCTTATTTTTTGAATATGCAACCTCCATTTTATACATGCTTATATACATGGCTCTTACAGTGAGCATGGACCATCTTGTTTGCTCGATTACTGGTTGTAACAACAAAAGGTGCTATGCCTACATTATGGTGAATATTTAGTTCTGTATTCAGTGTCTCAATCCAATGGGCTTCTCTAGATTGACGGAATTTGGTAAGTCAATTTCTATGCGCTCAATTGGGATTAGGGTGAGATTGTCGAGGATGAAATTATGAGAAACAGGCTTGTCTTTCCTTAATTTGATATCCGACCTGTGAGCATTAATATTTCTTAGTTCGTAAATTATTCTTAGTATCTGTTCGATAGAATAGGTCTAAAACATAAAAATATCAGCCAAAGAGCGTCCGTAAAAAGTGGGTCAAATGGACAAGGGGCAATACCTCACGTTCCCACTCTGCCATGAAAAAGTTTGCGTACGAAGGAGCGAATCGTTTGCGCATAGCTGTCCCTGAAGTTTGTAAATATGTTTTACCATTAAATGTGAAATCGTTTACACTGAGACAAATCTCTAAAAGCTGTAGAATTGCATCTGGGTCTGAATTGGGTCGGTTTGGATCTGGGTTTCTATTAAAAGCTTTACGATCAGCCGTTAAACCAGTAGTGTTATCGATATTGGTATACTTGGAAGAAACGTCGATAGAAATTAAAATAGCATTAGAAGGAACTCGAAGATTGTTTATTTCGTTGACAAAATCGGTTGTGTCTTTGAGGTAGGCGCGAAGTTGACATGCTAGAAGTAGTAAGAAATGATCAATGTATTCTTGCACTGCATACGACTCACTCAGATATAATCAGGCGGCCTAAAGGGATTTTATTGTAGATAAACCACTGGTTGGATTTTTATGAATTTTAGGCAAAGTGTACAATTGTCTCTCACGACAATCAGGCTTGGCAGACAGATAATCATATTGTTTCTATTTGAGATAACTAGTTTTGAGAAAATGTTTAGAAGGTGGATTAAACAAAGGTGATGAAAAAAAAAATATTATGCCAACTTGGAAATGCGGATACTAAACACTTTCATAGCAAAATCGGTTGAAAAGAAAAATACTTTAGGAGGTCACTGTGGCCCTTTTAATTTTCACATTATAATTCGTTGCAATATGCAATTCGTTTTCATCTACCACTATATTCGAACTTACGGACGTTCTTTCATTCATCGATAAAAACATCATATACCTAATTTCCTGTAAACAAGGCGATGTTCAATATGTTGGCGAAACCCAAAACTCGTTGCGCACTCGTCTAAGCTGTCATGGCTGCCATTCTTCATAAAAAAGACAGACCAATCGCGAATCATTTCAATTCAACCAATCATTCCATTGCTATGTCCATAGAAAAGGTTTCTGTATCTACAACGACCAGATTAAAAACTAAAGCTAAAAATTAACTCCCTGTAACAATTGCTCTGCATTTCTGAATTATTTTTTATCTTGTAAATCTCTCCAGAATTAGGTAATTTCCTATCAAATTGATGTATTCCAATGCTGAAATCCACTTGTGACCTAGGCCAGTGCTTCTATAAGAGAGTATCTTTCAAAAACTTTATTTATACTATATGAAGTATCTGTAGCATTTCTTCTACTCAGGAGTG
Organism: Lottia gigantea; assembly: GCF_000327385.1. Lineage (NCBI taxonomy): Eukaryota > Metazoa > Mollusca > Gastropoda > Lottiidae > Lottia > Lottia gigantea. Next base: position 1,581,194 of record NW_008708133.1, on the reverse strand, counting down.
TTTACAAAAGATTAAAATTCGCAAACGGTAGTCGATCTTAATTTTAAAAGTAGCCTATAAACCAACATCTAAATATTTTGAAAATCGGTTGAAAACTTAAGAGCTGTTTCATTTTCACTAGTGTAATCGGAGGTTAACACAGTGGTTCCACTTCGAAATCGTGTCATTGCAATTGTTTGAAAACCCAAAGGATCTATAGAACATTTGCAAGATCACACGGGTTAACTACTAATATTCTGAAAGCGTTCATATTCAAACGTTCCACGTGTTTATTTATACCAACATTTTATATCTTTTTATCAAAAATGGAGCGTTTAGAAGGAGATGTGAACGTTGTCATAGAAAGATGGAGGTGTTTAAAAATTAACGAGATATAAGCTGGACCATTTTTAATCTGAAATCAGCAATCAATTCAAACTAATCCTATCAATTCAGCCCATGTTCAAATTGTTAAGAGGCACGAGTTTTGTCATAATATTTTTTTCCTGAGAGGTTTTGAATATGAAATTTGTATTATTTCGAGCCTTGGCACATGCCGATAATTTCCGGTTTCTCTGGTCTCTATTACTTGAAAAGAATAATGGGAAAATGGCAATATTGACCCGACGATCAATATTGTACTCTGGATTCTCGATAAACAAACAGTCTTCATTTACCTCTCTTGGTAAATTGTTTGTTCCTCTATTGACACTTTTTAAAGGTCATTGCTGTCACAAATGCAGTTTCTATATTTAATAGTAGGGTGCTACATTTTGGCTTCTTCCGATAGGAATCAAAAGTAGTTTATGAAAAGTAAATTTAAGTTATTCAAGTAAAACTATTTTTGTTACGTGCATCGTCACAACTTTGCACCATTTTCAACGATCCACTCAATTTATATGGTCGAGTACAGTATTATAAAACCGATTTTGTAAAGTTTTGGTTATAGCAATTACTCGGATGGTGGTTTTGTTATATATTTTAACAAAATCACACGACCAAACCTCCAACTCAAGTACCAAATACAATTTTTATCCCCTGTGTTGTGCTTGTTACATGATGATTAAAATAATGACAATAATATTTAGAATTGAATGAGGCCATTTATTTTCTCATAAATAACAGAAAAATCAAACTAAGTATAATAAGAATTCAGGAATAATATCTTACATAAGTACAAAATAAATCTAACTATTGACATTATAAAGCTAACTAAATATCATCTTTTGCAAAGTTTTGGTTATAATAATTACTCGGATATGGTGGTTGTGTTTCAACACAATCACATGGTCAAACCCCCAATTCAAGTACTAAAAAACAATTTTTGCAACAGATATTTTGATTTCACGTGCAGAAATACTTTAAGTTTGGGTAACATGTTAAAATCTACACTTGAACAACCATTAAAAAAATTTAAATTTGGAAACAAAACGGGTGTTTAGGTTTAGATAATTGAACTATGTTGGTTTCTGTGTCGCGGTCGTTTACTTTAGTTCACCTTGTCAAACCACATAACTCAACAAAACAGCTTGTATCAATAATCAACACACCGCTCTTTAAACTCTGCTTTAAACACGTTTCTACAAGGTTCCGTTTCACTGTGATTAAGGCAGGTAGGAGAATGGTCCTAAAGGAAGTAAGACTTAACGATCGTTTAAGCCATTATAAAGGAAACAGTGTGATTAGGTGTGGATCAATTCGGATGTAGTCAATGGACAATTTAGTCCTTTAAATGGAACATTTTACTAATATTAATTGGGTTGAATTGTTTCCAAGGATTTTATTATCACGTGATACACTAGAGTCATTGATTTGAAGAAAACAATAATGGAAAGAAGCTATGATTATATTACGTGTAATTAGACTCTATGGTGAAGAAATGTTTGTTAAGAAATGTGATAGCTCGAATGCCAGTTTTTATGCCATCTCTAATGAGTCTGTGTCAATATAGTTTTGCTGCCAAATTTCATTCTTTCAAAATATTTTGATGATACATGTACATTGATACGATCAACTAATTGATTTGCGTTGATATAATTATATCTTAAATGCAATTTTTTTTTTATTAATTATCATTATCTAATTGGTTTATGTTTATAATGCCATCTTACTAGTTTATGACAATATAGCTTGGTTTTCATTTTCTAATGTCACCTGACTTGTCAGTGTCAATATAGCATGGATTTAATTTTAATGTCATCTAACTAGTCTGTTTTAATTTTCTAATGTCATCTGACTAGTGTGTGTTGATATGGCTTGAATTTCATTTTCTAATATCATATGACTAGTCTGTGTTGATATAGCGTGGATTTCATTTTCTAATGACATCTGACTAGTCTGTGTTGATATAGCTTGGATTTCATTTTCTAATGTCATCTGACTAGTCTGTGTTGATATAGCTTGGATTTCATTTTCTAATGTCATCTGACTAGTTTGTGTTAATATAGCTTGGATTTCATTTTCTAATGTCATCTGACTAGTTTGTGTTAATATAGCTTGGATTTCATTTCTAGTATCATATGATTAGTCTGTGTTATTATAGCTTGGATTTCATTTCCTAATGCCATCTAACTAGTCCGTGTTAATATAGCTTGGATTTAATTTTCTTATGACATCTGACTAGTCAGTGTTATTATAGCTTGGATTTCGTTTCCTAATGTCGCCTGACTTGTCTGTGTTAATATAGCTTGGATTTCATTTCTAATGACATCTGACTAGTCCGTGTTAATATAGCTTGGATTTAATTTTCTTATGACATCTGACTAGTCAGTGTTAATATAGCATGGATTTCATTTCTAATGACATCTGACTAGTCCGTGTTAATATAGCTTGGATTTAATTTTCTTATGACATCTGACTAGTCAGTGTTATTATAGCTTGGATTTCCTTTCCTAATGTCATCTGACAAGTCAGTGTTATTATAGCTTGGATTTCATTTCTAATATCATATGACTAGTCTGTGTTATCATGGGTTGGATTTCATTTCCTAATGTCATCTGACAAGTCAGTGTTAATATAGCTAGGATTTTATTTTCTTATGACATCTGACAAGTCAGTGTTAATATAGCTTGGATTTTATTTTCTTATGACATCTGACGAGTCAGTGTTATTATGGCTTGGATTTCATTTCCTAATGTCATCTGACAAGTCAGTGTTAATATAGCTTGGATTTTATTTTCTTATGACATCTGATGAGTCAGTGTTAATATAGCTTGGATTTCATTTCTAATGTCATATGACTAGTCTATGAATTCAGTCACGTGAGGCCATATTACTAATATACGCCAAAGTTGTCAATTAAATCATTACAATGTAATGGTAAATAGTTTTTGAATTTCTAATGTAAGCGTTAATCCAATGTTATGATGACAGTTTATCACTCAGAGTTGACATGGTTTTCATATTAATTTGTATGAGATCATATTAGCTCCTAGCCCCTTTACAGTATGTTTCCCATATTGTAGTGTCATCCTTCAGTAATTTACGTCACTGTGCCTTTAATTTCAATACCGTATCTTCCAAACTGTACCAAAACTTACTTCGCTATTATACATGTATATCAATATTGTGATTCAAGTGATTAATTATTGTACCGAAACAATTTAATGTTTTTAGTTACAGTATTACTGGTTAGAGTCATCTCTTTGCGGAATGTGACCTGCTAAGAAGACTTTAAATGGTTTATAAGCTTATTTTGGTTTCATGATGTCGTAACAAACGATCAGTCCAGACCATTGTTCCTGATAGAGATAGTTTCCGATCAAGTTTAAAATAGACACTCGAGACATCAATGTGATTATAGGTGCTATAGGCCTATATAATCATTAGTATCTTTACTGATTAGAAGACTGGCGGCGTGAAAGATAGATTTAATATCAAACTTGTCAATAATAGACACTAATCTAGTTACACCATCTTTCTTCAATATAATCATATTATAATGAAGTTTTCTTCCCTCAGCCACTCTTTATCTCATTCAGATCATATCAGATTCTGTATATAGCTCAGACACTACTATCTGGTAGCTGAGGGTCGCGGCGGCTGATTGAGGCAGGCACTTGGTCATTAATCATAACATACAACGAGTATTGTGCCTTTCGGACCTAGCGAAATAAACGTTGAATTTTAAGATTTCAACGTGACAAAGTAAATTAGGGTTGAGGTGAATGCAACGGAAGTTTTAGAATGTTACTTTCAAAATGTACGATCTAAACCTCCCGGACTCGAGGTAGTGGAACAGCATCTTGTGGTTACCTACGAGCTGCTGGAAAAATGTTCGTGTGATTTGCTTCATATTCCATGAATAAGTTGTTGAGTTTTTAAAGAAAGCTTTGCTCAGAGTAATATTGGCAAAAGTTTAGAAATCAAAGATGTCTAGAAAGGATAATTAATTAAAAAACAAAATTTTACTTAAAAAATTTATATTCTAACCTCCCAATCATCACTTGTTTCGATCGGGTTGCTTCTTTCATCAAAGAAGGTTCATAAATATCCAGACGTTATCTAATACCATCGCATAACTCAACAGATTTTTTCGGATACAAGGCTGGTCTGTTAAAGGTCGAATGTGTTTACCAAAGCGTCAGTGAAATCAAACTACCAATATAAAAAGATTAAACTACATAATATTCTCCTGCTAAATCAATTCCTCTAGATTTCATTTTAATACTTTAAGTCACTTCAGGTCCATCACTGTGAAATGTTACTTCTAGAAATAGCTACAACTAAATCTTCTTTAGCTTAAGAAAACAGTTTGCGCTCATTTTGAAAAAAAAAAAAACTAAAAAAAAATCCATCAAAAAACCAACGTAACCGAAGTTCGATTCTGGTGGTAATCACGTTTGAATGTCAAAACCAAAACCGACTGGATTTTATTACATTTGTCGAATGTTTGTCTTCGTTGTGATGGATAGCAGTTTCTATTGGGCTATAAATTTCAGGTTTCAAACTGTGAATATCACTATAGTTCATAATTAATTGATAAATTATTTCATGTTAGAATTATTATTAAAAATTTAATTCAATCTATCGAGAAAGTCAAAATAAACACATGGGTGTTATGGATAATTAATGACCTCTAGTTTTATGCGTTTGTGGTAATGTAATGACATCGTAGTTGACATCCCAAAAGTCAAACAATCCACTGAGTAGCCACGGAATCAAAAATACCGAGCTGGTTCACTCCTGATATGTGTTGGTTCTGTCTTTCAGTCAGGAGTGCGAGTATATAATGGAAAACAGTATAGTCAGGATATTGTTGTCTTGGTCTAGTTATTATTTGACTGTTTAATATAGACTCTATAGACACAGCCATATTGATTGTATAAAAGGTTGTTTATGATCTAAATACAATAACTATTGATATATCGATCCTCATTATTCGTTATAACGAATTCTATATAATTCAATAATTAGTAATCATAGATTTAATATTACCCCTTAGAACATCAGTATTCACTTTTTCTTCAGTTTTTGATTAATTCCAAGAATAGAGTGCTGTCAATCTAGATTCTATAGAAACCTTACAGAGTGTCTGAGCAGGGCTGCCATCTTTTACACGTTTAGTAATTAACTATTGGTTCTCAGAAATCCACCATCTTCACTTGTCAGAATGTTTTGAAGAGCTGCATTTAAGATGCCAAGCGTGATGTCTTCATTATTAGTTTGGTTCAGATATTTAATGGAGGTCATAGATTTACATTACGACATGTATAGAAAGAGTCTGTAGTGAATTAACCTATGAGAATACTTAGTTATTCAGATCTATTGTCATCGATCCATTTCAGCAAGGTCAAACTCATTCATGCATCTATCTACCAAGAATTGATGCTGCTATACCACTATAAAAATGGCATTGTTGATCAGGAGAATAATTTCTTTGATGTTACCAACCAGTTCAAAATATGTATGGTTTGGAAATGATTAACTGTAGAAATTCCTCTACTTCTACTGCTATTCGATAGACAATTTCTAACAATTTTTCCTATTTCCAAATAATGTAAATTTTTCAGATATCATTTCTGGTCATTGTGGTGAAACCCTTGACCATGTGAAGATTGCTGTTCTAGTAACTTCCTTCTACTGAAGTTTCTAAAAGTCAGAGATGAGCATTTGGGAGTCAGAAGTATAATTAATGACATCTTTATCTTAGATTAGGTCAGCTTCCGTGCCTCTTTTTTACTGATAAGATGACATTTGCAGAAATATTCTTAGTATTAGTTATGGTAATAAAGGTGGAATATATTACATTTCTTCATCATTTTAAACTTTTTCTTTCAATAGATCATGACTCTGTAAGACGGTTCTCAGTCATCGGGATTTGTAATGCAAAAGATTTGCGGGATTGAATTTAACTACATTTTGAAATTAAATAATCATTTCTTGGACTAATATAAAGTGCCAGAAATACAGATACAGATACTAACTGAATTAAATGTAAAATGATATTGTGATTAACAATTGTGATTTAATTGTGATAAATACATATTGGTTACTGTATAGGAATTTTCTTCTGAAAACATACAAAATGTCTCGAATTATGCACGAAGAAAAGGAATTAGCTCTGTTGAAAAAGAGAAGTTCTGTGAATCCCCCACCACTATATAGTGGACTATATAATTTGGTAAGTATTCCTACTCTATTTCCAAATAATATCACTAACAATAAATATTCCTTTTAAAATTTGTTTGCATTGTGACTCGGTTTATAGAGTCGATTATTTACGACTGCTTTTTGCATGTTCCGATTCTCAACAGTTTAGGAAGCTTTCATGCTTAAAATGATTCTACATAACAAAGTAGACTTCAGAGCAGTAACACCAAATGTCCTAACCTCACATGTCTGTGGCCACTCATCACAAGTATAAACGATATCTCATCAATCCGGAAGAACCTTTTCAGGTGATAGTTGGAACGACAATTTTCTGTCTTTGTCGGCATGCGTCATTCTCACCTCGCCACCTGCCAACCTATATATTTACAACTCATTTCTGAAATGTCAACCACCTCTTTAAAATATCAACCATCTGGCTTCGTAGTTTTGGCATCCATTCTGTTTCTCTTCATATTTCAAGACAAAAGCAACATTTGGTTAAATTTGTCTAATGATTTTACCTATAGTTTAGCCTTCCAATCTATTAGTGTTGAGAATTATTTTATAGCGAGAATCCTAGAGGAGCTTTGAAACAGTGATTCATTTAGGAGCGGGCAAACTGGCAAGGTGAAGCAATTTTTACCGAATTATCTCTCACAATCACTGGTCATTATTTAAAATCATTGCTGATTTGGATTATGACTGCAACAATGTAACCATGTCATGGAAAAGAAAGTGATTTAGTAGGCTGTGTCTGAAATCAGAATTATTTTTGCTAAATTGTTAACCCATAAAATAAAAAATACCCGTCCATTTAATTTTAATGGAATTACGCTATTACCGACGAATATAAAATTTCCAAGACTACAGGTGCTGTCAATCAAATTCAATCTATAAACAGAATATTTGAAATTTAATTAGAAAGTACGGAGATGCGGTGAAAAGATTAACTTTCTATAATGTATAGCATCGTATTTAAATGTATATATCTTATCGCATGTTTAACCTTATATACGCCACACCTAGACTATTATCTTGAACGTCTGTTACTGTGTGATTTATATATTTTATATTATATATATCATATCATGCCATATCATATATGATCAAGAAAAGACGAGACTTATGCAAGCAAACTGGATTCAAATTCTAAGTGTAAAAAAAGGTTTCCCCCTGTCAATGGGTCAATAAATCGAGGCATCTTAAAGATCCCTCGACAGTTGGAAATCGAAATAGAGCAGGCCAATGCCGCTGTACTGGAAAATTTTTCTCATTGCACCCTGCATGGCGTTGCCCTGTCTTCATTAGCCCACATGGTGCAGAAAGTAGGACGTAAAACTCTATTCATTTCATTTAATTTATTTCATAGTTTGATATGCTCACGGCATATCAAAACAATTGATGAAAACCTAAAACAAAATGTTCAGAATGATTTCATTACAATGATACAAACTGGTGCAAATGGTGGTTGATCGAAATTGAATAAGGTGTATATGATAGAATTCTATATCATCAAGAACACACTTCCGGTCTGTAGTACATGACATGAATTGAAAGTTATGTCCTTTGCCAACTCTGCCAATTACTCAAAACTTTCGTCATTCGAAAATTCCCGTAGGTTTATTAGTCAATTGCACAAAAATATTTTGTTTTTCCAAAGTGATAATGAATTAAATGCTATTATATTTCCCCGTGGACGAAGGGGAATATTGGAAATCTAACATGTCTAGATGTCAAGAAAATAGGTTTAAATATAATTAAATTAAATAGAAAAAGCAGATTCAGTGATTCATACTCTTTTGAAGTATTTTAAAAATAGATAACTGAGGATAGAGAAAACCATGTGTAAGTAGTTATGACGTAAAACTAGCAGGAAAAGGGTTAAAGTTCTGATTAGATCGCAGTAGGTATTTTATAAGATAATTAGTTTCGATTATCCAGACATATTGAACTAGATACAGAAAATGTAATTTTGGCATCTTCCTGACATTCTTATACCTCATCTATTCAAAAATGAAACCTATATAGATTTTTTTTTAAATAATATTTAAGATTTTTTTCAAATTGCAGAAATTCAAAATTTCCGGGCAATCAAAACTAATTGCCCCATTATGTCCCATACGTACATCAGTGCACGTTTGACCTCATGCAGAAACAGTTTCAAAACACGTGCAAGATATCATCTCGATTTTCCAGGTCTTCTATAATCATAGAACTTTTAAATATGATGTTCGAGACATGTATGATTACGTCTATGTCCAGATACATAGATCGAAAATTTTTTTAGTTGCAGCGTTATTTTTATTTAGTACTTTCTGGTTCAGTTATTTACTAATTATTTGCTCAAAATTTATTTCTCATTTGTTTAGCCTGTTTTAGGTAATTAACATTTTTCATTTTTATATTCAAATTTCGGAATTGGCAGCATATATATTTCAATAGAACACAAACAAAACTCATAATTCACATTTATGTCAGTCCATGACTTATAGAGACCACAGTTTTGGCCAGCTTTGAGCAAACCTTTTGAATAAAACAAAATTTTCGATGAATGTTTTTTTAAACTGATTTTTTTAGCATTTGAACGGGATCGAGAGTTTAACCTACTCTCTGGCCACATCAAGTTCTAAATTACATTTTGGCTATCATTTTTCGTATGAATTGAAATATTAATCTCCAAATATTGCTGAGAGTCTTCGATTGTCTTCGGGTTGATGAAAATGCCAACCATTGAAAACAAAATTATTTGAAACAATGATTTTGCTAAGGGAGATTTTGAACTCAAAATGTGTGTCATTTTCACATGAAATTTTTTGGAGAGAAGTGTGTTCATTTCAAGTGCAAATTTTCAAAACGTATATATTCTTAGACCTAAAGGCATTCTAAGACAATTGGTATGCACTTGAAAATTATATTTTGAATATTTGTGACATGAGGAAAAAGATTCAATCTAGAACTCAATGTGGCCAGAGAGTAGACTTGGATTTTTATGGAGTGTATAGTATCTTGGAATATATTTATTATCATGGATGAGTATAATTTACAAAACTTTTGAAATAAACAGACCTCAAATACTTTTTTTGATTTTTGACTCCTCCCCATCTGCAATATCAAATTGCTATATAGAAAGCTTTATATCCATTCAAACTTAAATTAACATGAAGCCAAAATTCAATCTTATTTTAACTCCACATGCAATCTATGATCTGACAATTTTGTTCTACAGAACACGATTGAGAGAAGATGAAACACGAAACGATACATCCAGATCTGCATTTTTTTTCTAAGATTAAGATAACTTCTCCTCTTAGTACAATTTTTAGAGTTGATAATTCAATTTCACCACGACTAAAAATGGCAAAAGCGATTCTGAACGATTGTTGGGTAGAAAGTTACATATTTCATTTTATTTTCTGATAGATAAATAGATAAATATCGATTACTAGCCACTATTCTATGAATTTTAATAATTTATCTCTGCTTATTATATTATGCTACCTATCAAGTAGGTATTTTAAGGAAAAGGTATTTATCTGATCCCAATTTTATATTTATATTTTTCAGGATGACAAAATGGGGCTCAACGGTTGTGGGAATTTTCTTAAGTATTCCATGTTTTGCTTCAATGCAATTATATTGGTAAGCAAATCGTTCATATCAGAGTGTTCGGAGGCTAATAAATAACCCCTATCTGACCAATTAGCTGTATAGTAGTGAACTGATCAACTAATATATAGACTGGCCTAGTTAGCTATATAGTAGTGAACTGATCAACTAATATATAGACTGGCCTAGTTAGCTATAAAGTAGTGAACTGATCAACTAATATATAGACTGGCCTAGTTAGCTATATAGTAGTGAACTGATCAACTAATATATAGACTGGCCCAGTTAGCTATATAGTAGTGAACTGATCAACTAATATATAGACTGGCCCAGTTAGCTATGTAATAGTGAACTGATCAACTAATATATAGACTGGCCTAGTTAGCTATTTAGTACTGAACTGATCAACTAATATATAGACTAGCCCAGTTAGCTATATAGTAGTGAACTGATCAACTAATATATAGACTGGCCCAGTTAGCTATATAGTAGTGAACTGATCAACTAGTATATAGACTGGCCCAGTTAGCTATATAGTAGTGAACTGATCAACTAATATATAGACTGGCCCAGTTAGCTATATAGTAGTGAACTGATCAACTAATATATAGACTGACCTAGTTAGCTATATAGTAGTGAACTGATCAACTAATATATAGACTGGCCTAGTTAGCTATATAGTAGTGAACTGATCAACTAATATATAGACTGGCCCAGTTAGCCATATTGTAGTGAACTGATGAAGTAACATACAAACTGGCCCAGTTAGCTATATAGTAGTGAACTGATCAACTAACATATTGACTGGTCCAGTTAGCTATATAGTAGTGAACTGATCAATTAACATATAGACTGGCCCAGTTAGCTATATAATAGTGAACTGATCAACTAATATATAGACTGGCCCAGTTAGCTATATAGTAGTGAACTGATCAACTAATACATAGACTGGCCCAGTTAGCTATATAGTAGTGAACTGATCAACTAATATATAGACTGGCCTAGTTAGCTATATAGTAGTGAACTGATCAACTAATATATAGACTGGCCCAGTTAGCTATATAGTACTGAACTGATCAACTAATATATAGACTGGCCCATTTAGATATGTAGTAGTGAACTGATGAAGTAACATACAAACTGGCCCAGTTAGCTATATAGTAGTGAACTGATCAACTAATATATAGACTGGCCCAGTTAGCTATATAGTAGTGAACTGATCAACTAACATATTGACTGGTCCAGTTACCAATATAGTAGTGAACTGATCAACTAATATATAGACTGGTCCAGTTATCAATATAGTAGTCAATATATAGCCTTTTAGACTGTGATCTTTGTAAACAATTTACTCGTAGTAAATCTAGCCTTGCCTATTATATAACGTTTAAAGTAAAAATACGATCTAATATACAAAACAGAAAGTTGTGCTTTATATGTTTGTAAATAAACAAGGTTATTTTTATACAAAGACAAAGATCTCAAATACTATTATTCCTCTTACTATGAAAACGTTTTTATACGCCTACATGAAAAGGGGGGGGGGGGGGCGTATATTATCGTCACCCCGTCCATCCGCCTGTCCGTCAGAACCCTATTTAAAAGCAAAATGATCTTGACGAAACTTGGTGTGGGTGTATGCAATCACCCAAAGATGAACCCTAAAGAAAATCACAAAAATCGAAATATATTATTACCCTTGTTCTTAAAAACAGTTTTAGCCCAATTCTTGACATATTGATGAAACTTGGTAATATTATTCAGTATCGCCTCAAAAAGTTCAAAAGAAGTATATATCTGAAGGTTGAATATTTTTATACTGGTAATTGTTAAATATTTTTATTTAAAATCAAAGTAGGCGTATATTACCTCACCTGGCAAGCTATCTTAAGAATACATCTTAAATAAGAATTCCAGTGTCTTTGCAATCTGGCAATCTTATCTTTGAGTAGTATCCTTTGAAGTTGTGTTCTTCATTTTTGTGATTTCTGACCCTAAATCTTAAACCAAAGTCGGGTGTTTTATAATGACATGATATTTGGTCGTTGGGGACTTTTGCTGAGTTATCCTTGAAAAAACAAAATATGGAGTTAGTGAATTTTCTCTGATTAGCTATATGATATTATAGCAGATGAATTGTTGTCTGTTGGTTTTCAAGGTTGACTCTAGTGTATCAATGCAGTAATAAATGAAATCCTATAAATATAACTTGTCACCATCAAATGACTGTAAATAATGTGGAAGTCAGTTCCTAGTGTAATAAACACTGGTTCTGTAACAATAAATAATGGGTTTTAAGCTAATAACACGACCGCTGATCGATCTATTTTTAATAAGATAAACTATCTTATACAGACCCTAATACAATCGGTTTTTTTTTTCAACGGAAGGAATTGTCAGAACTTAATTGCGTTGCCCCGTTGTACGTTTTTGGAACTGATGTGATTTAGAACATCCCCTGTAACATCTTGCTCTTCACCTGAAACTTATTTCTGCAATTTGCACTCCAAGTCCCTATGGTATATGCAGTCCGGGGTTTATAGAACAACGCTTGCAATTTTTTTCATAATTCGATCGATATTCCCGTTGTTGTGAGTGTTCCGCGATATAGTGCTCAACTCAAAAGTAGGTCGACATAAAATATTATTCCGGTACAAACAATATTTCTTCTTTATTTATCCAGCAAAAGAAGATTTATCTCGACCCAGAAAATCGAAGAAAAATTTCTTTTATCTCAGCCTATTGTTAAATTTTTATTTCTTTTCATCACAAATTTAACCTTAAGAAAACTAGACAACAGATACTCGTCTTTATCACAATCAAAAAAAGCATTAGCCAATAGATATAAATTAATTGTAATAGCTCATAGTACCTTAAAGTCCAATTCTATAGTATTAACAATTTGTAGGACATTTATTACATGCGGATTCTAATAGAGGACAATATGTTTATTTCATTATTTTGATTTCTGGTATGGGAGAGCTTGATTGAGAATTTTACAGGTCAACTGACTGCATCTGAAAAATCATCATAAAAAACAACCTCGAATGAGACATGTAAACGTCATGCTATAGTATATAACTATGTAACATTATCATTAACAAAATGAAAGGTTACACTAGATCATCTCTTTTGTCATATAAATTTGTAGAAAATATTTAGCAGGTGTCACATTCAAGAAGCAGATCTGTTGAGTTTGTCAAATGCACATATACATGATTTTTTGGAAGTAAAACACAATTTCATCTGTGACTTCCTTACTTTCAGGTTGCAGGATGTGGACTACTTGGTTTAGGTATTTATACAGAAACCAGTCAAACTGGACTGACTAAAGTATCATCAATATTAGGGAGTTATCTATATTCCACATTATCATTAGTATTAATCATTGCTGGAGGAGTCGTCATTGTCCTATCTTTTCTTGGCTGCTGCGGTGCTTTAAAAGAAGTAAAATGCATGCTTGTAACGGTGAGTAAAGTACTTTTAACATTCTTTTGTGATACTATCTGTTCTGTTTCTCACAAACTCGAAGGTCCAGGCATAAGTCGAGATACTACCTTCGGATTTGTCCCTGTCAGTGTTTCTGTCCTGGCAAATTTCCCTCATTGCACCCTGCATGGCGTTGCCCGTTTTCATTAGCCCACATGGTGCAGAAAAGTAGTACGTAAAACTCCATTCATATTTGTGTTTCAAGATGTGTTTTTTTCTTTAACTTGGGTGCCTCCTTTCATCTAAGAAATTTTGGATCTGTTCAGTCTGACTCCATCATCTAAAGTGGCTATAATTTATGCTATACTATCAGGAATACTGATTAAATTGGACTGGCAATGCAACTTGTTACAGTCCACGTGTAGTCGGTAAAACAGTTAGAATACTGAGCATGTACTTGGTTGAATATTCTAATTGCATCACAATTAACCCACAAAAATATACGAAACCTAACTTCCTAATCAAATTTTGGACCTAACATCCAGGTTTGCAATATGTAACGTGTTTTGGATACACAAAGGGGTATGTAAAAATTACATTTGATCATATATATAGATTTTGTCACACATTTGTTCCTCAGAATGAACATACACATGTTGTTTCTTTTCAGTTTTTTATATTGTTATTGTTAATGTTTACTGGGTTGGTCATTGGTGGAACTTTAGTTTATGCCTTCAAAGATCAGGTAATGTGTTTCGTGTATTATTCACACAAGTTGAATAACAGGTTTTCATATCGGTTTACACCGTTATACATTAGTTGTGCAATGTGTACATTTTATAATATAGCACGCCAATTTACAGATAAATTTTTGAAATATCAATATCATAATCGTAATGAAGGGGCTAATTGTGAATAAAAAATAAAAATGATTTCTTTTTATTGAAAAGTTAAGAAATAAATAGCGAAGTGAAGTTTTTAAAGCAAGGGTCGCTCCCTCTACTGGCATTAATGTATATTTTTAAATCCCGATATCGATAAAGTCCTAAATATCATTGTACTCTGAGAAGACATTTTGACATACAACGATTACCTGCCTTTTCTCGTAGTTTTAGACGACTTGTAGAAATTGAACAAAAGTTATCAATATTTAATCAGAGACTTAGTTCAACAAAATGAAGGAGAAGCTCTGGTCGTTGGTTATCTTACGTTCTATTGAGATATGAATTATGCATTTCAGATTGGAGAATACACCATAAACGAACTATACAAATCACTTAATACGTCCTATGGTTTAGAAGGTCAAACGTCGGTGACGGAGGCATGGGACTCTATGCAAAAAATGGTAAGGTAATAGTATCTAATGGGATTATAAACAATCGCCTGTATATTGTACAAAGCTTTAGTCGTGTAATTTGGCATAAAACATTTTAAAAATGAACTCCTTACGTATATAGTCGGGATGCATTTAGGTTTTGACATCATAAATTAAACCCTTTCTTTTTTCATAATTTTCCTTTTTTATATTTGAATTGTTTCTAGTTACATTGCTGTGGAGTTGATGGTGGAATAAATTCAACTACATCATGGGCTTTTTATAAAGAACACACGGAATGGTTTAGAAATCAATCAGGTATGTACAGATGACTACATTAGCAGTCATTTCATCATGTCCTCAACTGCTCTCGTCAAAATCCTATGAACGGAAGAATTTTACCGTCATCTGTTCGATTTCTGAAGACCATAACTATCAGTTTTTTTTATATTATATTTGGCATAGGATCGCCTTTTATTGATATACCATCGTGATTTTCAAGTACATAATTTAGTCAAAGTTCCTAAATAGCTGCTAATGTCGCAGTTTAATTAAGTCCTACCAATAGATCACAATCCGTGATAACTCTTCTGAAAACTGTCCTCCCTCTCGGCAACTTAATTAAAATTGGTGGGAATTATTGACGAGTAGACGTGCTTAAAGAGCTATGGAAATTGATCAAACAAAACGTAATAATGAAATAAATACGCTTCTTTTCCCGAAAATAAGCCATATAGTCCTTGGTAAACACGAGGCCGTGAAGAACTGTATCGGATCACAATAGCAAGAAATTCTTTCGATCTTGTTACATTGGCTTGAACGTCTGACCTCAGATAATTCTATAGAACGCCGTCCAATTAAAGAGAAAATGCCTGCAGTCAGGTCTTTGATGATATTCATTGAATATGATAATCTTAACGAGACTGACGACTAATTTTATCACTTAGTATTATCTTGGGATAAAATAGAGTTTCAAAAGAAATAACGATAATAAAATATGTAGTATTTATTTCATAAATTTCAATGGTCATATATATTTGAAAATATTGTTATGACTACTTCTTCTTTATTTGTCCGGAAAGTGTGCTAATAATTCTTATGGTGACTCCATGCAACTGAAATTCGTATAATTGATTTTTTAAATGCCTGGTGTTATCAGCTCCTTTCCTGTGGCCCCTAATCAGACCCACGGGGACAATCATCGAATATGTTATGTAGCGGACAAAACTCTTATTTACACAGCCACGATACGGAAGAAAAGCCGGTCAGTAGATAATTGACCATATATATATATAAAGACAAGAGAGTTAATCAATAGTAATAGTAGAGGGAAAGTGATAATCTGTAATAATTAACTTATTTTATCCTTTGTTAAGTTAATTATTCAGTAGTTTGTTCAAATTAGTCGATATAAAGGTGCATTTATACAGAGCGCGAACGCGAACGCGGTTTTTCGTCATGGAATGGTTTCATCATTTTATAGAGGGACCGTTCAAATAGAATGCGAACGCGAACAAATATTTGTTCGCGCGGTCGACCGCCGAGATTGCCCCAAAAGCGAATTTTTCAGAAAGTCGCGGCGGATTTCTTGCTATCAACCAATCAGCTTGTACCACCTCCCTTGCATCATTTCCTAAAATAGAAACTTGTGCACATGGCTTTTCCAATTTGCTTGTAGGGTACAAACAATGGATAAAACGGAAGTTTTGATTTTAAAAGTTGAAAAGAATCCAGTTTTGTTTGACAGCTGAAAAAAACTTACAAAGAGACAGTAAAAAAGATATTTGGAAGGGAATCGGAGAGATGATTCCAAAATGACCATATGACCAAATTTTAACAACAAAAGAGGCGATCCGCATTGAAAGCCATCGACGGTTTTCCGCGTTCGTGTTCGCGCTCTATTTGAATAACTGAACTGATGAAAAGTCGCGTTCGCGTTCGCGCTCTGTATAAACCCACCTTAACACTGATCTCTACAATCATAAATCTACACCAATATTGGTTAGAGACAATATCATAGGTCCATGAGCGCCAGTATAACCATTACTTAGCTTACTCGATAACCTAGGTTCGTGTTTCTATCATAGGTCGTTACCAGTTTTTCGACCGAAGGTGTGCTTCGGTGCACCCTAAATGTTCTACCACTTTTTAACAAATTCAAAAAATATGATTTTTATACGTTTTTACCCTTAAATATGTGTCAGAATGCACCAAATTAATTAATTTTATTTTTCGAAAACTCCTTTGCATTTTAATTTCAGCTTCCACAGTTGTCCCTCTTTGAGTCAGTCTGCCTCCTATTTGTAACCATGGTCTTGGGAGACTGGCGCCGCTACTGAACCCAAACCGTTAAAGTAAACAATTCGGTTTTGAAGCTGAATGGTCAAAAATGAAAACTGCAATGTTCCAAGAAAAGAAGGCTTGACACTGCTCTATAAAGGGAATTATAAGATTCACACAAAATAAATCGTTAAACTGTATAAATCTGATAAACGTTTCGGGTTTCCGCCCATTACTATGTTAAAATGATATTATTTTTTATTTAAGACAATATGAAACGATTTGTACCAGAAAGCTGCTGTAAAAGTCATATGGATTTAAATGTAACTAAATGTCAAGCTAGATTAGATAAAAATATTATACCAGCTATTGGGCCACCTGTTTATTACGATATGTATAATGATCAGATATTTACTGAGGTTCGTTGAATGTTCATCAGTTTCATATATTATACCAGTGAAATATATAATTACACTGACTGTTTACTCTGTAACACAAACTATTTTAAAACCACTCTGTGAAGAGTCAGCCGTGAAGATCGTGATATCGTAAATTGATCAGTTGACTTGATTATTTTCCTGTTTTGACTATTTCCCCCTTATGTATCAGGGGCGCTTTTCACCGTTCAAAATTTTCAGTCAAACGTCCATGGCTCATGCAATTGCACAAAAAGTAAGAATTTTATGACGTCTCTACGGCAAAAGCTGCTATTGATATTTAAGGACCTTTGCGATAGTGACCTCATAAAACGCATAGTTTAAGTGAAATTGCAAGAACCATACATACGTTTTATTCAAAATTGGAATAGTGCACAAATTGATGCTATCAGAGTTCTTTATACTCCTACAATTTTTAGAAAACCTCTTTACAATCCCTTTAATGGATGTTTATAGGACTCCTTTATTGGTTTGAATTCTGTAATGAGGGTTATGTTATGAATTATTCATCTTTTAGGGATGTTACACTGCCTTTTACAACTTTATTGCTGGAAACGTTCAGATACTTGGTGGTGTTGGCGTTGGAATTGGACTTATTATTGTAAGTAATAAATATTTAAAATGATACCAGAGACTCGCCAGACGGTATAGCTATTGAACCACTGTTCGTATAAAAAAGNGGGCTCGTAAATTAAATCCTCAACCCACAATTCAATT